>NW_028140785.1:0-14808 GCF_965202585.1 Thalia democratica | reverse complement strand
CATATAGTCAGACAACAGTCTGGTTTTTGTCAGCTAGTTACAGTTTATTTATCACTATTCTGTCAACTATAATAACCACTTAATGATTATCAATCTTATAGTACATTTAAACATTGAACTTTATTACCACTTTTAATTATAATCACTACAACTAACTGAAACAAACCAGACTTTTATCTAACTTAAATATATAAACATACAAAAACACCAACTAAACATCAGTCAGTTGATCATGCTGTAAAAATGTTGTTTGTGTTCTTATATGTTTATATGTCATGAAATATGTCACTTATACAGAAACATTTTACACTATTGCTTTAATTGATTAGTGGATAAAAACATAATAATAAAACATTTGCTTACAAAATAAATAACAATATGAATACTAAGGCTGCCAGTATTTAATTCAAAAATTGTACTCTTGTAAAATTCAACTTAATTTAAATATAATTAGAAACTAAGCAGCAAAAGCTGTTAATGCACTATGTTCTTTACATTTACTTGATATCAATTGAGTTTGAGCACTATATTAATGATTTTCTATGTTTACAAAAACAAAAATTAATCAAGTAAGTAATATTTAAGTATTTAAAATTGAGTGTTACTAAAACATTAAGTGCTTGGCAACCTTGAAAAATAATCTTGTATGACATTTATTTATCTTAATTAAATAAGAAACTAACCTCACTAAGAGCTGCAGTAGTCCAAGAACTGACTTGGTTCACCAAAATGCTTAGCAGTATTGAGGATTGATTAGGAATTAGAAAGATGATTGATCTAGCATCTAAATAAAGATGCCCATTTTGTTTCTGCTCAACATAAGACTTTTTAGTGAGTTTATGAATGTAGAGTGAATCAAACAAATGACATTTTTTCTAAATACAGGTAAACACTTTTCTTTAAAGTTGTGAACAAAAAGATAAAAATACACATGATTTCATAATAAAGTAGAAGTCTGTTGATTTAAGACAGTTTTTCAACATACAGGTATAGACTTTTCTTTAAAGTTGTGAACAAAAAGAAAATAAAATACATGATTATCACAATAAAGTAGAATATGCTGATTTAAGACAATTTTTCAACATACAGCTAAAGACTTTTCTGTGGAGTTGTGAACAAAAATAAAATACATGATTATCACAATAAAGTAGAAGACTGTTGATTTAAATCACTTTGACAACATACAGGTAATGTTCAATATACAGGTTCTTTGAAGTTGTGAACAAAAAGATAATTAATACCCTTGATTATCATAATAAAGTAGAAGATTCTTGATTTAAAGAACTTTGACAACATGCAGATGATGTAGATTTGTTTTGTTTTCTTTTTTAGTCAAGCATAAACAGTTCAAGTTTCAAATGTTATTGATTTTTTTCATACTATGTCATTGGTTTTGAATTGTATGTGCTTGTACTTTAAGTACCTTTTATTACTAAAAGAAACACAGAACAGGTAAACTCTAAAAATACATATGTAAAGAAGGTTAAAGTAAAAATTTGAAGACCTACCACTTCCAAGAAAACTGTTCTAAAATGAATTGCAATTTTTTAGAAATTTCTGCAAACAGATTTTTTGTATAATTACGTAATAAATAAAACTTTGTGCAAAATATTCACTTGGTGACATTCACAAGGCCTCTCTTCTCTCGCTTTGACAGTTTTAAGCTAATTTTCAAATTTTAGCTCTAACTTTTTTAAAGCTTGTTTTTTTCAAAAATAAATTTTACCATCATGTCGAGCACTAAATTCTGCTTCAAAAAACACCAAACACTTTATAAAAAGGATGAAAAATAAGCATAACAGAGCTTTAAAACTTCAAATCTTTAAATGTACACTATTTTGGAGCTTTAAATACCTTTCAAACTTGTATCTGTTTGCATTATCTGAGTTTTAAACAATTAGCAGGCATTAGTACTCCAAATATGTTCAAAACAAATATCTCTGCTACATTTTAAATTTAAGCTTTAAACTTTTGTATCAGCTAAAGGTTTACATTTGTAACTGTTCATTAACTGCTTAAAAAAATCTGTATAAGAGAATATAAATATTTCAATTCAAACTTTGATTTAATATGATAATCGTAAACTTGAGATTAACAGTTTAGTTTATGTAACTTACTGTACAAACTTATTGATTTGTTTATTTATAATGCTTCACTATAATTTCAATGAGATAATTAGTAATAAACACCTTAATAAACATTTACAAAGACATTCAGGCTTAGCTTAACTTTACACACTATGTTTAAAACATAACAAAAAACTAATGAATTTATTAAGGAACGTTAAATACATTAAAAAAAAGCTGTTAAAGAACAAGTTATATTGATATATTCTACAAACAAAAGTAGCTTTTATCTAAAATTATACCAAATGGAGTCATGATAATTATAATTGGTTTCATATAACCTAGTTTGACACTTACATTTCATACTTCAAAGTTAATATCAATGCAGTTGAGTAAGAAATTTTTGTTTTAAACATTGATTTATTAAGCCATAAGTTTTTCAATACTTTCATTTTGTTTTACTTATGTATGTTTTATCTTTTTATATACCTTGCATTCTTTTCCTATGACTTTTTTTGTTTTGTTTTTAACAAGTGAAGATCATATATATCTTAATATAGTTTAATAACATTGTTTTGTTTATAATAAACTGTGAAAACAAAATATAATGGTCTACATAAAGCTACTTGAGTTGAAAACAAAATTAACTTAAAGCAAATTACAATATCATTAAAAATATGCAAATTTTTAACCAACAAAATTGAATGATTATGAACAAGTATAACTTTTTTTGGATTTGTTTATCTTTTTTTTTTAAACTTGCCAATACTTAAAAATAAACATTTCCATCGTTTCAGGCGAGAAATTTCATGCTAAAAAAACCCAAAAAATTTATCAAAACGATGAAAAATAAGCAAAATGGATCTTTAAAACTTCAAACCTTTAAATGTACACTATTTTGTAGCTTTTAATATGTGCTGGAAGTAAAAGGATAGAAAAACATATTTTCAATGCATAAGGCCTTTTTTCATTACTGCTTTATTCCAAGTAAGGTTTCAAAATTGAAAATTCAGCGATTTTCCTTAAGACTTAAATTTAGCACTATTTCTTAGGTAAAAGTTTAATGTAAGTTACAAAAAAAAAAACACTTCATCAAGTTTATAGATAAGTGTAGAGTTTTTATCTTATGTGTACACTGAAAAACTTATCTACATGATTTGACTGTATTTCTATGTGTAGTCAAATAACTCGATAATGTAAACTTTTAGCACTTGTGAATACTATTGTTAACTTAATTGACCACTTAAAAACAATATTATATTCATTTATTTGAACAAGTATTTGTGAGCTGCGGAACATTTGAACTAATTTAGCTCCAATAGAATCTTTTAATGAACTCTTAAAATTGTAACACAAGTATTCATATTATTGTGTTTTTTAAATTACATACATAAATTTGTTCATGATGGAAAAAGGAGCATATTTTACCTATCATGTAAATTACATATTAACTGAGCTAAAACTTATCATGATATTTGAACTGGCATCGTTCAAAAGTAAATATATGTGAACTTATTGCTAAATATAGTTTTAAACAAATAGCATTTCACTTAATCATAGTTATTTCAGTATTATTTGTCAAGTTTCACTAAAAATTTTACTTTTTTAAGTTTGTGTTAAGTTTTTCATTTATAACATAGTGATAAAACTAACCAATAATCAAACATTATCTTACTCAGAACTTAAGCTAACAGCTATCATTTACATTGAAAGTTATTGAAACTTATTAAAAAAACTTGTTGATTAGTGTAGTACTTATTTATAAGTTAATTTAGTATTAAAGAGGACATTTGGTTGAAATAAGTATGATAATAAACACATATACAGACACCAATGTTAAGCTTAACTTTACAAACTATACTAATACGTATCAAAACACTAATAAAACTGTAAAGCAAAGTAAAAAACCTTTAATAAACTGTTAAAGAACAAATTACACTAACAAACTCTATAAAAAAGTAGTTTTTATCTAAAGACTTAACCGGCTGTAGTCATTATAAATTATGCAAATTGATATGCAACAAAATCGAATCAAAATGAACAAGTATAACTTATTTTCTTAATTTTTTTAAACTTGCCAATAACTAAAAATAAATATCTCCATCGTTTCTGGCAGAAAATTTAATGCTAAAAAATACATAGAAAACTTTTTTTAAACGATGAAAATTAAGGTTTTCTCAAACTTTATATTCAAGCTATGTTTTTATGTAAAATTTAGACAGGAAAATTGACTTTATACTCTCTTCTTTTGAAAACTTTAATCTGTTTTTAAACTTTTATCTATGTTTTTTTAAAACCTTTTTTTACTTTTAAATAATTGTTACCACCATGTCGAGCACCAAATCCTTCGTAAAAAAACACCAAGCAGTTTAAGGTTAAAAAATAAGCAAAATAAATCTTTTAAAACTTGAAACTACATTTTTTGTCTGTTTTAGAGGATCTTTAAAAGTTATATTTTTCAATAACATATGAGCTAAAAGTTGAAATAAATAGCTGATACTAATATATGAACTATGTTGATAGCAAACATCTGTGCTACATTTTTAATTTCGGTTTTAAACTTCTGTTAAAATTTAAATGTTTTGTATAGACAATTAAACGTATGAAAATGAAACAAACATTAAACGTAAAACTATATAACTTGTTAACAGTAATAAATGTATAACACAAGAGTATACGAACGAGGAAATTTATGAAAATATAAAAACTTTTATACTTTATTTATTCAACAAACAAAACTCAATAAAGTTGATTATTTTAGCGCAACAATCGAACACAAATGTTTATCGAAAATATTATATATAGGTTTATTTTTGTTAACTTCCATTAATTCAAATATTCAACTCCATAAGCATTTTTAGTCAAATATTCTTATAATAAGAACAGCAAGTTTACCTTAGTGATATAAACAAGCTAAAGTAGTTTTTATCTGAAAACTAGACAGAACTGTAAATATGAAAATTTATGCAAATTTTTGAGCAACAAAATTCAATAAAAATTAACAAGTAAGTTTTATTTTGAAATTTATTTATCTTTTTTTTTTTAAACTTGCTTTTTTCTAAAATAAACTTTACCATCATGTCAATCAACGAATTCTGCTTAAAAAAACACCAAACACGTTATAAAAAAGATGAAAAATAAGCATAATAGAGCTAAAAAACTTCAAAGCTTTGAATTCACACTATTTTGTAGCTTTGAATATCTTTCTAACTTGTATCTATTTGCATGATATGAGTTAGAAATAATTAGCAGGTATTAGTACTCGAACTATGTTCATAGCCAATACCTCGAACTCAACTAACGGTTTTTATTGTGTTATGTATGCTAAAATCAGTAGTTCTTAGAAATTTTCGTTCAAAAACATTAAAAAAAATTATTATAATTAAAAGAGCTTTTAATTGATTTTATTTTTATGTTAGCACTAAAATATAAATTAAGGATATTAACCAATAATAAAGCAACAAATTCTGATTTAAATATACTCCAATATAATCAAATCAACCAAATTGTAAACAGGCACAACTGTAAAAGTAGAAGAACGAACTGTTGAAGACCTTGTGTAAGTTTACATTTAGTATTTATATTTACCGAAAATAAAACTAAATAAGCTTGTCTTGTTTTGATCTTTTAAAATTTGATAATTATTTAAATAACATATTTAAGGATATGCAGCATTTTTATGTGCAGTTTACCTTTTTATTATAATTGAAAACGTCGTAATGCTTTTGCTACCGAAACCTATATAACACATAAACTTGCACATTACTATTTATATATATTGATTTAAAACTATAAAAAATTAATAAAATAATTCATTAAGTGTTGTTTTTTCTTTTCACAGTACTTTTTTTTCAGACTTTATTGGTTTGGCAACGATCATTTGAATTCCAAAAATGGTAAATATTTTAAGAAACAAGTAAGTTAAACATGTTATATAAAACTATTACTGTTTTGTATTTATTAGCATAAGTGAAAACCTATTATGCTGGCACCCAATAAGGCTTATCTATAAAGGTAAAAGGCCTAATAAAACTAATAATTAGTAAAGTTCTTAACGGTGTCCAAAACTTTCTTTTAAATGTTAAAAATTTTGTATTTAGGAAATACTAAAGCGGCTCTATCAAAAGATATAACTGTAAAAATTGTTTCAGACTTTAAAATTTTTATCAAAAACTTTATATGACAGCTGGCATTAAATTGAAAAATGATGAGATATGTTTTGAATATTTATCTGAAAAAATGTTAATAATTAGCTACGTTTTTTGTTTAGAAACAAATTAGTTTTTCGAAATTAGTTGTAATATTTTCACAACGTTTAAAAGTTTTGTTGTAATTAATCATAATCGTTAAAGCAAAAATGTAGCATCTTTTGAAAAATTGAATAATATATTGAATCGTGGTTATACGATATATAATATGAATAAATCAGTTTACAAGTAGTTTTTTTAATTTTATAAAGCTTACTATTATAAATAATACTAAGTAATAATAATATGCTTACTTGTTCTGTAGTTTACCAACAAAAGCTGTTAAAACAATTTATTCACAATAAAGTAGTATATAAAACGGTTAAAAATTAAATATTTTTATACGTATTTTTTTTTGCTAAAAAATGTCGCAAACAAAGTGTTTTTATATCTTAAGTTGATGCTGCTTTGAGGTTGGAAACTGTCAACAAAAATCTGCGTACCACGACGTATTAATTACTGATGACAAATCGTAAAAAAAATTAACAAAGTTTAGTTTTAAAAGATTAAAAATTATGATTTTAAGTATGTACACATTTTAACTATGAGTACACAAAAGTGATAGTTTCAGTTTTGAATCAAATTTTTACATTAGAATTTAACATTTTAAATTTTTCTTTTTAAAAACGTATGCAACCAAGTTATTTTTTTTTCAAGCTTTTCCAAGGTTTTCTTTTAAAAAATTCTGCAACTACTGAAACTACCAAACTAATCTTGTTTTGCTACTGAAGATAACGCTGATACCATAAAGTAAAAAGGGCAGCACCTTAAGCTTATCATTTATTGATTTATTGGGCAAATTAGCATTTTTAATTGATCAGAGTATTTCATTTTAAAGCTTTACTATAAAGCTAAATTTAAATTAATTCTACTTCAAAATGTTTAATCATAACAGTATATTTATAAAATTATTTTCAAAGTGATTTTAAAAATGGTTAGGAATGAATATATAAGTAAGAAAAGTAAGCCATTAATAATACCAAAAGAACTAAAAACAATTGTTTTCTGTTTAACTTTAAGCTATGTGAAACCGAACAAGAATTTTTTTTTTTAAAGAATCAAGCAAAATTTTCCAATAAGTAGTATCTATAAATGCAAACTAATGCTGTAGAAGTCTGACAATAAAGTTTGCAAAATATTTTGAAGTACTTGATATTATTTATTATACGATGTTTAACGCTCAAAATGTTTATTTCAAGAACATGGTGTACAAAAAACTCTTTCGGTTATCGAGTCATACACTAAAACAGTTTAACGTCATGTCCAGGAAATAAAAAACTTGCGTTACTTTTAAAACTGCTACTGAAAATGTACTAGTGCAATTAACATACAAGTAAAACCTTATTTTATAAAACCCCATAAATGTTCAAAACCAAAAACTTAAAATTGTAGTTACACTGTGTTAGACTGAGCTCTAAAATAAGCCCATTAATATTAAACTATGAATTTACAAACTAACAAATATAGCTAAAAATTTATGCAAAGCTATTTTAGGATTACAATTTTTTTTCGTTATTTTATTATATGAGATATACATACTTATAATTCTTGAATTAAGTTTTGACCACTTTAAAAACAGAAATATAAAATTGTTTATCGAGTAAGAACAAACCTTTTTTAACTAAACTTAAAAAATTAAGATAAACAAGTAAAACTGGAATTGATTAATTGAAATTCAATAAGTACCACTAACATTAACAGCTGAACGAAGGACATACAAGAATAAAAATATTTCTACAACAGCCAATATAAACCAAATATTTAACTCATCATTTTGAGCACAAGTTTAAGCATAAATAAATAAAACATTTATTAAAAACCAAAGAAAACTTAAACAGTCATGATTTTATTTTAAAGTATTGATTTACTAATCTGAAGACTAATGAACTTGAGTTGCATAAACTTTAGTTATTAATATTGTACCAAAGTGCTATAGCTTTATGTATAATAAGTAAATATTACCAGATAAATTAATCTATTTACCGTATTATTTAATTTTAAAGTTCATGAAAAAAACTATTTTTTAGGTTGATAAATACTGTAAAGTACTATTTCATCTTCATAAATAAATTAAGTTTAGATATTCAAAAAAAATATATGATTGAAATAAATGATGTTTTAAACCAGAAAGGTGAGTACGGCAATTGTAGTAGTTTATTGAAAACTATATATAAAAATTAACGCTCAAAAACATTAGTCACAGGATCTAGTATATAAGTATGTAATTCATTACATATAAACAATAAGGTTTAATTAGTTAGTTTTGTCGTTAAAATTGTTTTTTCTGCATAATAAAAAGTAAACTATTATTTTCATAATGTTTTAATATTTAACTTAAACAAAATAGAAGAATCAAAATGATCATAGTTTTTCTTTTCCTTTTTAAACTACCAAATTTAGTTGTAATAAAATAACTTTCGTTGTATTTAAATAAACTTTCTAAATTCGATGTTAAACTTTTTTACTTCTAAAAAGATTTAGAAACTAAATTTTTCTTACGTTTGAAAATTTAGTAACTACTAATTTTAATTAGATTTGAAGTAGGATATTAAACAATTAAACGTTTTCTATTTTTAGAAACATTAAGCTAATAGAAAAATAATTTAAAAAACTTTTTCGTGTTGAAAAAAAGTGTGAAAATGTTATGATTATTTTTCTCTGTTAAAACAAATTCGATTAAAATTATTTTAGTATATTAACGCTTTGTTATTTAAAAACCGAAATAGTTCCAAGCATTATTATAAAAACTTTGAGAAAATTTATTGAAAAATTATATAATAACGATAATAACTAAAACTTATTTAAAATATTTTTTTATGTAAAAGTCTTAGCCTAGTAATTTTCTTTAGCACATTAGACTTATGTACGAAGATACACATATTTGAGATCTATCATTATCTGTAATATTAAATAGAATAAAAAACTAGCATAGTTTTAAAAAGTATGAATCATAACTTTTTAATTGTGATCAAAACTTATGTTATTAATATTCTTTTCAAATTCAAATTTATTTTATTACAAATAATATACGAAACAACAAAAAGTTAATTACTTGACACAAATTTATAAATGTCAAACTTTAAAAAAGCAAATATAGTAAGAGATTAGTGAAACTAATGCCACTAGTTATTAATTTCAATCGTACTAATAATAATATTAAATAAATAAAATAGCAAAATAATTTCAACTCCTGTTTAAAGAGTTAATTGATATAAAGAACTTTTGTAAAATAAGTAACTTAGGGTTAAAACCTAATAAATTAAGTAACTCACACTATTATAAAAGGAAATTTTCAATTTGGTAAAATATATTTATATTTTAAACTTAGACAATAATATTTTATTTAACTTTACGATTATACTTTTTACCTTATTCTATGTATATATCGCTAAAAATTAATTTGATTATCTTTTTATACAATAAATGAAAAAGTAAAAAGCTGTTCTGAAACAACCGAATTAAAACTTTTTAGGTGTTTTATAAAGTTAAATTCTAAATTGTTAAGACTAGGAAGTAACTTTATTTCTGAAGTTCAATCGTTTTCTAAAACAAACTGAGACTTACAGAATTTATACAATTTTTAAAATTTTAAGACACTTGTTTCAACTGAATAAACTAAGTTAAAAAACGTTTTTAATATATCATTTAGTTCCTTTTTGCCGCATTTATGTTTTTTCAAACCATAAAACTTGATCATTTCATCAAATTTTACAAATCCATCTTGATATTAAATAAAAAATATGATTTAGTACTTTTATTTTGTTTTACGAAAGAATTATGTAACATAATTACTTTAGATACTTAGACTGAAGTATATGTAATGTTTCTCAGTCGTTAATCAATGAATAATTAAACGCACATGTTTTCACATAATTAAACATTTTGTGTTAATTTCACAGTTAGATATATATTCGTAAATATATTGTTAGAAAAATAATGTACTTACGATCATCCTAAAATAAGGACTTTCGGAAATGTGGTGTTCTTTAAACCAACAATCTCTGAAAAAAATATTGATTGATGTGACAAATATAATGACACGCACGATTGATATTCAGTAACAAAACATCCACAAATAGCTTTCAAACTTAATTGCTGATCACGCTATTGCATACAAATTGTTGATTTGGTAACAATGTAAAGCAATTTGTATTTTGTTTGTATTAAAAATAAATAAAGCAATAAAGTTTTATGCCAACAAATATTGACGTCAACATTGATAACATACATCTTATAGATATTACTCGTTTATACCATCATACGTGACTAGTGAAAAAATTTTTTAATGTACTGATGTTTTTTTAAACTTATGCACCTAAAATACTACCTTTACTTTAATACTTAAAATTAAAAAAAGCTTTATTTATGATAACTGTCTTTCTCTATTAAATAATGATCAAAATAAATTCACAGGAGACGTTTAATCTCATCCAATCTTTCTTCTGGAGTTAACTCTGTTTATAATTGTTAGAAATTAGTAGCAAGTATTTAGTTTAGTCTTATCAATATAGTTTAAACTGTTGTTGTATACTGAATAAGGTTTTTAACTATGGGTAATAATAAAAATTGTGGGTTCAAGTTTAAGTATTGCATATTGAAAAGTATAACTTAATAAAAGTTAAAGATAACTTAAGTTGTTCATAAGTAATTAAAATCTGTAAAACTTTTTTTATTATTATAGGTAAACAAGGATATATGTAATAAAAGAGCACAATCCTTTTCTGACAAAATTACTTTTAGAAGCTTAAATATAAGCTTTTATATTATATTAACGTTCATAAGTTTTATTGTTTAACTTAATTTTAAATTTTAAATAATTTAACTTAAGGTCAAAAAACTTTATAGGTTATTGAACAGTTTAAGATACTGAACAATTCAACCTAAAAGAATTTGGTAAAGTTTTATCTTCAAAAACTGCCGATCGCTGGACTCGATCTCGATACCTCCGGCTCACTGAGCAAGTAAACAATCACTGGACTACACAACCACCTGTAGTTGACCTTAATGCTGGTATATAAAATTAACAAAGTACTTTAGCTTTGATTTTTACAAAACAAACAAAAACATATCAATTACTAGAGGAGAAATATTATATTTTATTCTTTTAAGACTTTATTATGCAAACTATATTTCGCTAAAAGACGTCGTAAGCGCTTAAATAAACATTGAAATTTTAAATAAGTTTATTTAGCTATAATTTTTCTAACTTTACTATAAGTGGTTATTGTACATTTCATTTAAAATATACTTACAAAGATAAAACTGTTTGTTTTACGCAAAAATTTTACGTGCATTTTAATATTTGTAAATTTTCCATTCAAAAGCTGCATAAGCAGAGCAATTGTACTTATTAAAGGCAGTTTTGATTTTTGTTGCTTATATCTAAATGAAAAGAACAAAACTTGTTAAATACTTTGATAATCAGAAAAGTTTAACCTAACAGTTTATGTTTTATCGAAAATCAGAACTAAAGCAAAGGAGTTATATTTCAAAACTAAAATCACATCAAAACAGAATTTATATTACAATATGAAAACAAAACTTTAATTTTCAGAAACACCACCAGCATTTAAGTTGTCTTTTTGATAATTTGTTGAACCAGCCAGTAACGAAAATGATATGGGTATGAATAAAATATGCTTAAGCATCTGATTTTTTTATATCATCAATGCCAGGAATTCAAAAGTCTTTTTTACCTGACTGAATTTTTATGCCAAATAAATCCACGTGGTTGCTTTTAATGCTTATAAAATTTAAGATTTTTGATTGTAATGTCTAATTGAGCAGAAGTATAATAAAGAATATAAGGATGAACTACCTTAAGTATCTTTACAGTTAAGAGATAATGTTTACCCTTCATTTTACATAGACGAAATGTTTTAGTTATTTGAAGTAATCAACAGTATTAAGATTAACCTAGAAAAATATATTTAAAAAAGCTTTGACTAAGTAGATGTGCTTTAAAACATACGTAACTTAAGATACTAATTTCCTTCAAATTAATTGACAGCAAATTAATGCTTAGATAGAAGACATTAGAAAACATTGTATATGATATACATTAACAATCCTACAGACCAAAACCTTGTCTTAAATGTCACTACAAAGGTCACTAAAGTGTCAATGTGTTAAATGCATATGTTGTTTGTGATATTAAACTAAAAGCAATCACTTAAACCAGCGAAAAAATGTTATAATTAATGATTTAGTACTATTAACAGTTAAAATTTAGATTCATTTATACGCAACAGTAATATATTTAAGAGCTAATTGCCATATATGTTTGTATATTTTAGTTAATTTAAGATATACCTTATGCAATACTTATTATGTACATACAATTAGTCTTATTCATTAATATATATTTTCAAAATACAGGGCAATTTAAACAAATTTAATAATTTATAATTCAAAAGATAATATCCATATACAACTAAAGTGTAGGTAAAAATTAATAAGTTTGTACTGTATGAGACTACAGGGTGATGACGTAATAATTGTAAACATAAATATTACAAAATTACTTGAAAAATTGTGGACAAAAACTGTTTGAATTACTAGAGTCTAATTTAAAAGATGCCCAAATTTTTTTAAACAAGTTAAGACGTAAATACTTACTTAAGTAAATGGAAAACTTTATCGTAGAGTTTCCAAAATTTAAGTTGTTGTGAAGTGACTATGAAAACATACTAATTAAAACTAGAAGTTAATGTACTCACTTACTTTGTATAGTTTATTAAGTATGTTTTATCAGACCTACTGATCAACAAAGTAATAATAAATATACTCAAAATAATGATCAAACCTGAAATAGACATATATTTAATGTTAATTGTGATTCAATGTACGTATTATGGAATGTTACTTAATATATAAGTTTTAGTAGATAACTATTAATGCCATAAGAACTAGACGAATGATTATGTATTACAAACTTGCCACAACTAACTTTTAATTGACCTTTATACACAAACAAACTAAGATGTAGTTCATTTACGAGACATTCTTAGTACTTAATACTATGTAACAATGTAATTAGTTAAATTACAACAAAATGACAAAGTGAGTTGAAATGTTTTTTATAGAATAATACCAGGCTGTCTACTACAAAACCTACATTTGTAGTATGACACCAAAGATACATACTATAAAACATAAACTTCACTTGTAATTTATATATGTTAATATCATTAAGTTTAAAAGAAAAATAACATACTAAAAGAACGTGCGTAACTACTCGTACATCAAACAAAAAACTAATTAGGTGCCGACCAGCATAAGGACGCGGCCTAAAGGACGGCTTTCGTTATTTGTGCAAAAGTCCCGGGAGCAAGAATTCCTCCGATAGGAGGAATTCGCAGCGGGAGGGACTTATGCACAAATAACGAAAGCTGTCCGCCACCACTTTAACTCAAAACCGAACTACTTCTTAGAGCTCAGTACCACACTTTATCTGGTTTGGCGGTCAGGCTTACTAACTGAATTCCAAGCGTAGTTAGGTTTTTAAGAAAAAATGGTTGGGAGAAAAGTGAAAAATTTTTCGCCGGCGGAGCCGGCGAAATGCCCTTAAAAATAGTTTTTATAATCAATCTCAAAAAATTCCCGCCCACTTTTCACTTTAGGGAAAATCCCCATTTGTGAAAAAATTGTGTGGGGGCTTAATAACTTAGTGCGTACTTCTTAAATTGCGTACCTAATAGGAAACACCTTAATACATTGTTACAAACTAAACCATGCTACTTCATGTGAAAAATAATTTTTTTTTTTTTTAAATTTGTTAACTACTTGCATCTTGTGGAGTTCTAAAGTCCGGCTACAGTTATAACGTCGCTTCTGATTGGCTAATATATTACAATTCTTATTGATTTTAAGTAATAAAACTTGTTTTTCATTTTATTTATATGTAATTTGGTAGTTGTTTTTAATATTGTGCTGTTTTATCACTTCACCTCATAATGTTATGAATGAAAACATATACAAAGCCTTACAACTGCAGCCGACCCACTTAAAATATGGCTTAACTTACCTTATCTAATTACTAACGTATTTAAATTTAAACAACCACTGTCTAAAACTATATTGTTTGACCAATAAAATACAGTACCACTTGAGTTACTACACAATGTTATAAAATATCCAAAAGGAATATTAGTGATTTTATTTTTTAATCAGTATTTGACAAAGTTTGTTTAAATAAAATAGTTAACATGCTTGTATACTGTATAAAAAACAAACTTTTATTAATTAGCAAAATGTTCTTTGTTTAGAGTCTTTACTGTGACACTATCTACTAGTATGAATGATGAAACTACTAAAAAACACTTTGAAATAATGCTGCACAATACATAGTATCAAGTTTGAGATAAAATAAACACCTATGTTAGTTTATAATGTCACAATAGAAATTCCAGACAAAGACTATTTTGAAGTATTATTAATATTCCTGAAAATTAATTCTATCATGTCTATACAACATAGTCTTTTTAAAAACATCA
>NW_028140784.1:0-14827 GCF_965202585.1 Thalia democratica | reverse complement strand
TGACACCAGTGGTAAACTCTACTTGGCTAAAGGCGCTTATATATGCAGAAAAATACTCCGAATTCTTTGACTGTCTTTCTGGTAATTTTAACCACTCCGCAATGCAGTCTTTGTGGAAAAGGTGACCACACGGCATTTTGCTAACTTGTTGGTCGACTTCGAAACCTCCTAAACAAATGAGACACTTTTCATCTGCGGCTACGCTCGCCTTGGTACTGCCTAAGGTAAAGGATAGTTCCTCAATGCGTGCTTTCGAAACGGTTTTGCTAATTAAGTCTAACCGCCTTCTTTCATTCTTACCTCTAAGCTGCTCGTGAGAACATTTTGTCTCCTTCCATTCTGGGTAGTTTAAAAAGCAAACTCTTTCTGGTGAGATCGAGCGACAACTAGACGGTTTCTCGTAGAGTCCTTTTAAGAACTCATCTACTGCGCAATATCGCCAAATGAAATTTAGCCGGCTACAGCTCGAGTGACAGCGACGGTAGCATCTTACTTGGCGGTAGTAGTCGGCAAACTTATCAAAGTCCAAAAAAGTTTCCGCAGTAGTGAGACTTCCGAAGTTTATTTTTAAGCACACTTGTTTAACTGGATTGAATTGTAAACTAAGAACGCGCGCCAATTGCGAATGTCTTTCTAAAAACTGCATTAGCTCACTTCTGACTTCGACAAACTTTTCTTTGTATACTGGTTTGTTGACGGCGGCGCTTTCGTTATACATGGCATGTATGTCGAAAATGTAGTTTAAGTACGAAAGCGCAACTAAATTAAAACTGTGGTTTAAAACTAACCCTTCATGGTAAAACTTAGTTTTCAAAATTTTCTCAAACTTTTTAACTTTTTCACTTTCTAACTTTTTCAAAAACCTCATAATTAGATGTGAACGCAACGAAGTCAAGTAACAAATGAAGGTATTTTATAAATCAAAGCCTTACGATAACAGAATTGTGGGGAATCCCCGTTGTAATATTGTAAAAAGGAATTTTTGACTTTTGACCAGGGACGTTTTACCGCTAGCTTTGAAAAATATAACAAATCGTTGTATGGCAAATTGCCTAAATTGCTAAGATTTAAGAATTTTAACAAATTTAGATAACAACGCATGTAATTAAAAATATGCTTGTACCTTGATTCTACTAATGAAAAAAAACAACAAATAAAGAATTACTTTTAAAAGTTTATAATGATTATACTTAACAAATTAAAGGTTTAATTCGAATGGTTTTATGTACAGCAAATTATAAAAAGTAACTTCTAACTTTAAGCTGTATCTAAAATGTTTTCTAACAGTTATAGTATCTGCTTTAACATACATTTTACTATTTTACTTATTTTATACTTACAGTATAATAGATAAATATCAGATAAATAGTACAAAATAGTATAAATAATATAAAATTTGAGATAGAGAACTTTTAAACTTAAAATAAAAGTAAATAAGCTGTATTTATAGTGCACTTTGGTTTCAAATGCTTAAAATCAATTCTAAAACATTTAACTTTTTCAATTAAATGTTTTTGTTTTGTTGATTTTAAGCATTTTACTTAACAGCAAAGACCACGTGAAGGACAAAGTAGCAAAATGGATTTTTTCCTTAACATTTTTTTAAAGAAAGGAAAAAGAAATCCAATTGCTAATTTGTGTGCACTTTTTTTAACTTTTAACAGCTTTTAAAAGTTAAAAACTTCGCCGCCTGAGTTTTCCTGATTTTTCCTGAGGTTCCCTAATTTTAAGAGTCAACTAAACTAAGAAAGGAATTTGCAAATAGCTAAAAGGTACTTTTAACACTGAACTTTTCTGATTTTTTCCTGAGATGCTAATTTTAAGAGTCAACTAAGCTAAGAAAGGAATTTGCAAATAGCTAAAAGGTAATTTTAACACTGAAATTTTCTGATTTTTTCCTGAGATGCTAATTTTAAGAGTCAACTAAACAAAGAAAGTAGTTTGCAATAAGCTAAAAGGTAGTTCTAAGAACTAAAAAACCTGTAATTTTAATGACATAAACTCTTAACTAACATTAATCTACTTACTAACTTATTTACTCAGCAGCAGAGACACCTACAATGCGGACATTGAAACTTCGGCACGTAATCTCGTCTCGCATAGTGGTTCAACACATTCAAAGTCTCAAACATGAACCTTGGCCTGACACCAGTGGTAAACTCTACTTGGCTAAAGGCGCTTATATATGCAGAAAAATACTCCGAATTCTTTGACTGTCTTTCTGGTAATTTTAACCACTCCGCAATGCAGTCTTTGTGGAAAAGGTGACCACACGGCATTTTGCTAACTTGTTGGTCGACTTCGAAACCTCCTAAACAAATGAGACACTTTTCATCTGCGGCTACGCTCGCCTTGGTACTGCCTAAGGTAAAGGATAGTTCCTCAATGCGTGCTTTCGAAACGGTTTTGCTAATTAAGTCTAACCGCCTTCTTTCAATCTTACCTCTAAGCTGCTCGTGAGAACATTTTGTCTCCTTCCATTCTGGGTAGTTTAAAAAGCAAACTCTTTCTGGTGAGATCGAGCGACAACTAGACGGTTTCTCGTAGAGTCCTTTTAAGAACTCATCTACTGCGCAATATCGCCAAATGAAATTTAGCCGGCTACAGCTCGAGTGACAGCGACGGTAGCATCTTACTTGGCGGTAGTAGTCGGCAAACTTATCAAAGTCCAAAAAAGTTTCCGCAGTAGTGAGACTTCCGAAGTTTATTTTTAAGCACACTTGTTTAACTGGATTGAATTGTAAACTAAGAACGCGCGCCAATTGCGAATGTCTTTCTAAAAACTGCATTAGCTCACTTCTGACTTCGACAAACTTTTCTTTGTATACTGGTTTGTTGACGGCGGCGCTTTCGTTATACATGGCATGTATGTCGAAAATGTAGTTTAAGTACGAAAGCGCAACTAAATTAAAACTGTGGTTTAAAACTAACCCTTCATGGTAAAACTTAGTTTTCAAAATTTTCTCAAACTTTTTAACTTTTTCACTTTCTAACTTTTTCAAAAACCTCATAATTAGATGTGAACGCAACGAAGTCAAGTAACAAATGAAGGTATTTTATAAATCAAAGCCTTACGATAACAGAATTGTGGGGAATCCCCGTTGTAATATTGTAAAAAGGAATTTTTGACTTTTGACCAGGGACGTTTTACCGCTAGCTTTGAAAAATATAACAAATCGTTGTATGGCAAATTGCCTAAATTGCTAAGATTTAAGAATTTTAACAAATTTAGATAACAACGCATGTAATTAAAAATATGCTTGTACCTTGATTCTACTAATGAAAAAAAACAACAAATAAAGAATTACTTTTAAAAGTTTATAATGATTATACTTAACAAATTAAAGGTTTAATTCGAATGGTTTTATGTACAGCAAATTATAAAAAGTAACTTCTAACTTTAAGCTGTATCTAAAATGTTTTCTAACAGTTATAGTATCTGCTTTAACATACATTTTACTATTTTACTTATTTTATACTTACAGTATAATAGATAAATATCAGATAAATAGTACAAAATAGTATAAATAATATAAAATTTGAGATAGAGAACTTTTAAACTTAAAATAAAAGTAAATAAGCTGTATTTATAGTGCACTTTGGTTTCAAATGCTTAAAATCAATTCTAAAACATTTAACTTTTTCAATTAAATGTTTTTGTTTTGTTGATTTTAAGCATTTTACTTAACAGCAAAGACCACGTGAAGGACAAAGTAGCAAAATGGATTTTTTCCTTAACATTTTTTTAAAGAAAGGAAAAAGAAATCCAATTGCTAATTTGTGTGCACTTTTTTTAACTTTTAACAGCTTTTAAAAGTTAAAAACTTCGCCGCCTGAGTTTTCCTGATTTTTCCTGAGGTTCCCTAATTTTAAGAGTCAACTAAACTAAGAAAGGAATTTGCAAATAGCTAAAAGGTACTTTTAACACTGAACTTTTCTGATTTTTTCCTGAGATGCTAATTTTAAGAGTCAACTAAGCTAAGAAAGGAATTTGCAAATAGCTAAAAGGTAATTTTAACACTGAAATTTTCTGATTTTTTCCTGAGATGCTAATTTTAAGAGTCAACTAAACAAAGAAAGTAGTTTGCAATAAGCTAAAAGGTAGTTCTAAGAACTAAAAAACCTGTAATTTTAATGACATAAACTCTTAACTAACATTAATCTACTTACTAACTTATTTACTCAGCAGCAGAGACACCTACAATGCGGACATTGAAACTTCGGCACGTAATCTCGTCTCGCATAGTGGTTGAACACATTCAAAGTCTCAAACATGAACCTTGGCCTGACACCAGTGGTAAACTCTACTTGGCTAAAGGCGCTTATATATGCAGAAAAATACTCCGAATTCTTTGACTGTCTTTCTGGTAATTTTAACCACTCCGCAATGCAGTCTTTGTGGAAAAGGTGACCACACGGCATTTTGCTAACTTGTTGGTCGACTTCGAAACCTCCTAAACAAATGAGACACTTTTCATCTGCGGCTACGCTCGCCTTGGTACTGCCTAAGGTAAAGGATAGTTCCTCAATGCGTGCTTTCGAAACGGTTTTGCTAATTAAGTCTAACCGCCTTCTTTCAATCTTACCTCTAAGCTGCTCGTGAGAACATTTTGTCTCCTTCCATTCCGGGTAGTTTAAAAAGCAAACTCTTTCTGGTGAGATCGAGCGACAACTAGACGGTTTCTCGTAGAGTCCTTTTAAGAACTCATCTACTGCGCAATATCGCCAAATGAAATTTAGCCGGCTACAGCTCGAGTGATAGCGACGGTAGCATCTTACTTGGCGGTAGTAGTCGGCAAACTTATCAAAGTCCAAAAAAGTTTCCGCAGTAGTGAGACTTCCGAAGTTTATTTTTAAGCACACTTGTTTAACTGGATTGAATTGTAAACTAAGAACGCGCGCCAATTGCGAATATCTTTCTAAAAACTGCATTAGCTCACTTTTGACTTCGACAAACTTTTCTTTGTATACTGGTTTGTTGACGGCGGCGCTTTCGTTATACATGGCATGTATGTCGAAAATGTAGTTTAAGTACGAAAGCGCAACTAAATTAAAACTGTGGTTTAAAACTAACCCTTCATGGTAAAACTTAGTTTTCAAAATTTTCTCAAACTTTTTAACTTTTTCACTTTCTAACTTTTTCAAAAACCTCATAATTAGATGTGAACGCAACGAAGTCAAGTAACAAATGAAGGTATTTTATAAATCAAAGTCTTACGATAACAGAATTGTGGGGTATCCCCGTTGTAATATTGTAAAAAGGAATTTTTGACTTTTGACCAGGGACGTTTTACCGCTAGCTTTGAAAAATATAACAAATCGTTGTATGGCAAATTGCCTAAATTGCTAAGATTTAAGAATTTTAACAAATTTAGATAACAACGCATGTAATTAAAAATATGCTTGTACCTTGATTCTACTAATGAAAAAAAACAACAAATAAAGAATTACTTTTAAAAGTTTATAATGATTATACTTAACAAATTAAAGGTTTAATTCGAATGGTTTTATGTACAGCAAATTATAAAAAGTAACTTCTAACTTTAAGCTGTATCTTAAATGTTTTCTAACAGTTATAGTATCTGCTTTAACATACATTTTACTATTTACTTATTTTATACTTACAGTATAATAGATAAATATCAGATAAATAGTACAAAATAGTATAAATAATATAAAATTTGAGATAGAGAACTTTTAAACTTAAAATAAAAGTAAATAAGCTGTATTTATAGTGCACTTTGGTTTCAAATGCTTAAAATCAATTCTAAAACATTTAACTTTTTCAATTAAATGTTTTTGTTTTGTTGATTTTAAGCATTTTACTTAACAGCAAAGACCACGTGAAGGACAAAGTAGCAAAATGGATTTTTTCCTTAACATTTTTTTAAAGAAAGGAAAAAGAAATCCAATTGCTAATTTGTGTGCACTTTTTTTAACTTTTAACAGCTTTTAAAAGTTAAAAACTTCGCCGCCTGAGTTTTCCTGATTTTTCCTGAGGTTCCCTAATTTTAAGAGTCAACTAAACTAAGAAAGGAATTTGCAAATAGCTAAAAGGTACTTTTAACACTGAACTTTTCTGATTTTTTCCTGAGATGCTAATTTTAAGAGTCAACTAAGCTAAGAAAGGAATTTGCAAATAGCTAAAAGGTAATTTTAACACTGAAATTTTCTGATTTTTTCCTGAGATGCTAATTTTAAGAGTCAACTAAACAAAGAAAGTAGTTTGCAATAAGCTAAAAGGAAGTTCTAAGAACTAAAAAACCTGTAATTTTAATGATATAAACTCTTAACTAACATTAATCTACTTACTAACTTATTTACTCAGCAGCAGAGACACCTACAATGCGGACATTGAAACTTCGGCACGTAATCTCGTCTCGCATAGTGGTTGAACACATTCAAAGTCTCAAACATGAACCTTGGCCTGACACCAGTGGTAAACTCTACTTGGCTAAAGGCGCTTATATATGCAGAAAAATACTCCGAATTCTTTGACTGTCTTTCTGGTAATTTTAACCACTCCGCAATGCAGTCTTTGTGGAAAAGGTGACCACACGGCATTTTGCTAACTTGTTGGTCGACTTCGAAACCTCCTAAACAAATGAGACACTTTTCATCTGCGGCTACGCTCGCCTTGGTACTGCCTAAGGTAAAGGATAGTTCCTCAATGCGTGCTTTCGAAACGGTTTTGCTAATTAAGTCTAACCGCCTTCTTTCAATCTTACCTCTAAGCTGCTCGTGAGAACATTTTGTCTCCTTCCATTCTGGGTAGTTTAAAAAGCAAACTCTTTCTGGTGAGATCGAGCGACAACTAGACGGTTTCTCGTAGAGTCCTTTTAAGAACTCATCTACTGCGCAATATCGCCAAATGAAATTTAGCCGGCTACAGCTCGAGTGACAGCGACGGTAGCATCTTACTTGGCGGTAGTAGTCGGCAAACTTATCAAAGTCCAAAAAAGTTTCCGCAGTAGTGAGACTTCCGAAGTTTATTTTTAAGCACACTTGTTTAACTGGATTGAATTGTAAACTAAGAACGCGCGCCAATTGCGAATGTCTTTCTAAAAACTGCATTAGCTCACTTCTGACTTCGACAAACTTTTCTTTGTATACTGGTTTGTTGACGGCGGCGCTTTCGTTATACATGGCATGTATGTCGAAAATGTAGTTTAAGTACGAAAGCGCAACTAAATTAAAACTGTGGTTTAAAACTAACCCTTCATGGTAAAACTTAGTTTTCAAAATTTTCTCAAACTTTTTAACTTTTTCACTTTCTAACTTTTTCAAAAACCTCATAATTAGATGTGAACGCAACGAAGTCAAGTAACAAATGAAGGTATTTTATAAATCAAAGCCTTACGATAACAGAATTGTGGGGAATCCCCGTTGTAATATTGTAAAAAGGAATTTTTGACTTTTGACCAGGGACGTTTTACCGCTAGCTTTGAAAAATATAACAAATCGTTGTATGGCAAATTGCCTAAATTGCTAAGATTTAAGAATTTTAACAAATTTAGATAACAACGCATGTAATTAAAAATATGCTTGTACCTTGATTCTACTAATGAAAAAAAACAACAAATAAAGAATTACTTTTAAAAGTTTATAATGATTATACTTAACAAATTAAAGGTTTAATTCGAATGGTTTTATGTACAGCAAATTATAAAAAGTAACTTCTAACTTTAAGCTGTATCTAAAATGTTTTCTAACAGTTATAGTATCTGCTTTAACATACATTTTACTATTTTACTTATTTTATACTTACAGTATAATAGATAAATATCAGATAAATAGTACAAAATAGTATAAATAATATAAAATTTGAGATAGAGAACTTTTAAACTTAAAATAAAAGTAAATAAGCTGTATTTATAGTGCACTTTGGTTTCAAATGCTTAAAATCAATTCTAAAACATTTAACTTTTTCAATTAAATGTTTTTGTTTTGTTGATTTTAAGCATTTTACTTAACAGCAAAGACCACGTGAAGGACAAAGTAGCAAAATGGATTTTTTCCTTAACATTTTTTTAAAGAAAGGAAAAAGAAATCCAATTGCTAATTTGTGTGCACTTTTTTTAACTTTTAACAGCTTTTAAAAGTTAAAAACTTCGCCGCCTGAGTTTTCCTGATTTTTCCTGAGGTTCCCTAATTTTAAGAGTCAACTAAACTAAGAAAGGAATTTGCAAATAGCTAAAAGGTACTTTTAACACTGAACTTTTCTGATTTTTTCCTGAGATGCTAATTTTAAGAGTCAACTAAGCTAAGAAAGGAATTTGCAAATAGCTAAAAGGTAATTTTAACACTGAAATTTTCTGATTTTTTCCTGAGATGCTAATTTTAAGAGTCAACTAAACAAAGAAAGTAGTTTGCAATAAGCTAAAAGGTAGTTCTAAGAACTAAAAAACCTGTAATTTTAATGACATAAACTCTTAACTAACATTAATCTACTTACTAACTTATTTACTCAGCAGCAGAGACACCTACAATGCGGACATTGAAACTTCGGCACGTAATCTCGTCTCGCATAGTGGTTGAACACATTCAAAGTCTCAAACATGAACCTTGGCCTGACACCAGTGGTAAACTCTACTTGGCTAAAGGCGCTTATATATGCAGAAAAATACTCCGAATTCTTTGACTGTCTTTCTGGTAATTTTAACCACTCCGCAATGCAGTCTTTGTGGAAAAGGTGACCACACGGCATTTTGCTAACTTGTTGGTCGACTTCGAAACCTCCTAAACAAATGAGACACTTTTCATCTGCGGCTACGCTCGCCTTGGTACTGCCTAAGGTAAAGGATAGTTCCTCAATGCGTGCTTTCGAAACGGTTTTGCTAATTAAGTCTAACCGCCTTCTTTCAATCTTACCTCTAAGCTGCTCGTGAGAACATTTTGTCTCCTTCCATTCCGGGTAGTTTAAAAAGCAAACTCTTTCTGGTGAGATCGAGCGACAACTAGACGGTTTCTCGTAGAGTCCTTTTAAGAACTCATCTACTGCGCAATATCGCCAAATGAAATTTAGCCGGCTACAGCTCGAGTGACAGCGACGGTAGCATCTTACTTGGCGGTAGTAGTCGGCAAACTTATCAAAGTCCAAAAAAGTTTCCGCAGTAGTGAGACTTCCGAAGTTTATTTTTAAGCACACTTGTTTAACTGGATTGAATTGTAAACTAAGAACGCGCGCCAATTGCGAATATCTTTCTAAAAACTGCATTAGCTCACTTTTGACTTCGACAAACTTTTCTTTGTATACTGGTTTGTTGACGGCGGCGCTTTCGTTATACATGGCATGTATGTCGAAAATGTAGTTTAAGTACGA
This sequence comes from Thalia democratica, assembly GCF_965202585.1. Lineage (NCBI taxonomy): Eukaryota > Metazoa > Chordata > Thaliacea > Salpida > Salpidae > Thalia > Thalia democratica. The sequence goes on along the minus strand of NW_028140784.1, from coordinate 5,505 downwards.
AAGCGCAACTAAATTAAAACTGTGGTTTAAAACTAACCCTTCATGGTAATACTTAGTTTTCAAAATTTTCTCAAACTTTTTAACTTTTTCACTTTCTAACTTTTTCAAAAACCTCATAATTAGATGTGAACGCAACGAAGTCAAGTAACAAATGAAGGTATTTTATAAATCAAAGTCTTACGATAACAGAATTGTGGGGTATCCCCGTTGTAATATTGTAAAAAGGAATTTTTGACTTTTGACCAGGGACGTTTTACCGCTAGCTTTGAAAAATATAACAAATCGTTGTATGGCAAATTGCCTAAATTGCTAAGATTTAAGAATTTTAACAAATTTAGATAACAACGCATGTAATTAAAAATATGCTTGTACCTTGATTCTACTAATGAAAAAAAACAACAAATAAAGAATTACTTTTAAAAGTTTATAATGATTATACTTAACAAATTAAAGGTTTAATTCGAATGGTTTTATGTACAGCAAATTATAAAAAGTAACTTCTAACTTTAAGCTGTATCTTAAATGTTTTCTAACAGTTATAGTATCTGCTTTAACATACATTTTACTATTTACTTATTTTATACTTACAGTATAATAGATAAATATCAGATAAATAGTACAAAATAGTATAAATAATATAAAATTTGAGATAGAGAACTTTTAAACTTAAAATAAAAGTAAATAAGCTGTATTTATAGTGCACTTTGGTTTCAAATGCTTAAAATCAATTCTAAAACATTTAACTTTTTCAATTAAATGTTTTTGTTTTGTTGATTTTAAGCATTTTACTTAACAGCAAAGACCACGTGAAGGACAAAGTAGCAAAATGGATTTTTTCCTTAACATTTTTTTAAAGAAAGGAAAAAGAAATCCAATTGCTAATTTGTGTGCACTTTTTTTAACTTTTAACAGCTTTTAAAAGTTAAAAACTTCGCCGCCTGAGTTTTCCTGATTTTTCCTGAGGTTCCCTAATTTTAAGAGTCAACTAAACTAAGAAAGGAATTTGCAAATAGCTAAAAGGTACTTTTAACACTGAACTTTTCTGATTTTTTCCTGAGATGCTAATTTTAAGAGTCAACTAAGCTAAGAAAGGAATTTGCAAATAGCTAAAAGGTAATTTTAACACTGAAATTTTCTGATTTTTTCCTGAGATGCTAATTTTAAGAGTCAACTAAACAAAGAAAGTAGTTTGCAATAAGCTAAAAGGTAGTTCTAAGAACTAAAAAACCTGTAATTTTAATGACATAAACTCTTAACTAACATTAATCTACTTACTAACTTATTTACTCAGCAGCAGAGACACCTACAATGCGGACATTGAAACTTCGGCACGTAATCTCGTCTCGCATAGTGGTTCAACACATTCAAAGTCTCAAACATGAACCTTGGCCTGACACCAGTGGTAAACTCTACTTGGCTAAAGGCGCTTATATATGCAGAAAAATACTCCGAATTCTTTGACTGTCTTTCTGGTAATTTTAACCACTCCGCAATGCAGTCTTTGTGGAAAAGGTGACCACACGGCATTTTGCTAACTTGTTGGTCGACTTCGAAACCTCCTAAACAAATGAGACACTTTTCATCTGCGGCTACGCTCGCCTTGGTACTGCCTAAGGTAAAGGATAGTTCCTCAATGCGTGCTTTCGAAACGGTTTTGCTAATTAAGTCTAACCGCCTTCTTTCAATCTTACCTCTAAGCTGCTCGTGAGAACATTTTGTCTCCTTCCATTCTGGGTAGTTTAAAAAGCAAACTCTTTCTGGTGAGATCGAGCGACAACTAGACGGTTTCTCGTAGAGTTGTAACCTACACATGTAGGTACCTTTAATACTAACTTAACTTATACTAAATAATGATACTAATAATACTTAGGCTACTCTATATAAAACTAGGCATGACATGAGTTAACATATTTTATATAAAGAACAATTGCAAACACTAACAAATATATAAAGAACATCAAATTTAGAAAACACTTTAAATGTGGTCAAAACCTTTACACAAGATCTAGGAAAAATATACTTTAAGAATGTATAAAACAAAATACGATTTAACTACTTAGAATGTAAATAGGAAATACTTATAAAAATAATACTAATCAAAAAATACTTTTTAAAACACAAGAAAACAATATAAAAGTCTATTCTTCATTATCATGTTTACTGCAGCAGGCTGTGGCTAGAATCTCCCCGTCTGTCTGTTGTATCAGCTTATATATAACATTCCCTAACTCAATGTTGCATCAGGGCTTCTGGTCTGCACTTTATTTTCTCCTTTTGTCAACTGTATTAAACTTGCATCAGTATAAAACTTAACCTTGCGAGCTTTTTCTTAACGCTTGGATGAACTTTTAGCTCAAAACTTCCAACCAAATCTAAACAGTAATCAAGTGCAACTTGATATCCTGTTACACTTCCTCTTCTCCACTGTTGAAAGAGAATCGTCACTCTACTTCTCCTCTGCCTTTTTTTTGGAAGATAAAAAACACCCTTTCTTCAAAAAAAATTTACACATTTAAAAATTTGAATTGGTCTCAAAACTACTCATGTTTTCCATACAAGATTTAAAGCAAATTAGAAAATAAAACAATTAAACAATTTTTAACAAATGGTAATTTAGTTCTTATCTTTTTTACTTTTGATAATCAAATAAAAAAGTTAATTTGTTTTACTAGCTTCAACAATTTATTTAACTTCAAAAACAATATTAAACATGAGTCACATTCTACTATAAAGATTGCAGTATTTAAAAACAGGTAAATTACAAAAAAACAAAAAAAACACTCAAATGTCATGCCTATGCAAACCCCTATAATACAAACTCTAAAAATTTTCAGCATGTTACTGGTCTTTGCTGTCTTAGTTATTAATAAATATTTTTCTTTTTTATTGTGCTATTAAGATTTAAGAGCCTTAGATAAATTTAATATCACTCACTTTCAAATAAAATTGGTCACCACTTTTAAGACTTATTTAAACTTATACCTTGTAAGTTTTTTTTTTATTTTGACTTTTTGTACTAAAATTTGTCAGATCAACTTTGACTTTTTGGACAATAATTATGTCAGTTACATATTGACTTTTTGTACTAAATTTTGTTAGACCTACTTTGACTGTTTGGAATAATATTTTGTCAGTTCAATTTTGACTTTTTGTTCATAATTTTGTCACAACTACTTTGACTTTTTGGACAATAGTGTTGTCAGTGCAGTTTTGACTTTGTTGACTCAAAATTTATCAGTTCTACTTTGAGTTTTTGGACTAAACTTTGTCAGTTCTACTTTGCCTTTTTGGACAATAGTTTAGTCAGTTCAATTTTGACTTATTAGTTTTCCTAACCCCCTAATCATTCTGGTTATGGGTACAAACTCAAAGGCTTTTAAATGGGCATATGGTAAATGTAAGTATTGCTTCTTAAAAATTAAATGCACAACTTGTTGTAAAATTTCTCTAAATCTGCTACTAAATAAAATGCAGTATATAAAAAAATAACAAAAAAATAGGAATGTGAGATAAAATTGTGATAAATACTGCTTTCAAAATAAAAGGTAATACACTAATAAAACTTATTTGGGTAAAATAGTGTCTTGGTAATATTTAACTGTTATTTAAAAGACTGGTTATTCTTTAAACGAGGACGCCAATTGTAACCTACACATGTAGGTACCTTTAATACTAACTTAACTTATACTAAATAATGATACTAATAATACTTAGGCTACTCTATATAAAACTAGGCATGACATGAGTTAACATATTTTATATAAAGAACAATTGCAAACACTAACAAATATATAAAGAACATCAAATTTAGAAAACACTTTAAATGTGGTCAAAACCTTTACACAAGATCTAGGAAAAATATACTTTAAGAATGTATAAAACAAAATACGATTTAACTACTTAGAATGTAAATAGGAAATACTTATAAAAATAATACTAATCAAAAAATACTTTTTAAAACACAAGAAAACAATATAAAAGTCTATTCTTCATTATCATGTTTACTGCAGCAGGCTGTGGCTAGAATCTCCCCGTCTGTCTGTTGTATCAGCTTATATATAACATTCCCTAACTCAATGTTGCATCAGGGCTTCTGGTCTGCACTTTATTTTCTCCTTTTGTCAACTGTATTAAACTTGCATCAGTATAAAACTTAACCTTGCGAGCTTTTTCTTAACGCTTGGATGAACTTTTAGCTCAAAACTTCCAACCAAATCTAAACAGTAATCAAGTGCAACTTGATATCCTGTTACAGAGTCCTTTTAAGAACTCATCTACTGCGCAATATCGCCAAATGAAATTTAGCCGGCTACAGCTCGAGTGACAGCGACGGTAGCATCTTACTTGGCGGTAGTAGTCGGCAAACTTATCAAAGTCCAAAAAAGTTTCCGCAGTAGTGAGACTTCCGAAGTTTATTTTTAAGCACACTTGTTTAACTGGATTGAATTGTAAACTAAGAACGCGCGCCAATTGCGAATGTCTTTCTAAAAACTGCATTAGCTCACTTCTGACTTCGACAAACTTTTCTTTGTATACTGGTTTGTTGACGGCGGCGCTTTCGTTATACATGGCATGTATGTCGAAAATGTAGTTTAAGTACGAAAGCGCAACTAAATTAAAACTGTGGTTTAAAACTAACCCTTCATGGTAAAACTTAGTTTTCAAAATTTTCTCAAACTTTTTAACTTTTTCACTTTCTAACTTTTTCAAAAACCTCATAATTAGATGTGAACGCAACGAAGTCAAGTAACAAATGAAGGTATTTTATAAATCAAAGCCTTACGATAACAGAATTGTGGGGAATCCCCGTTGTAATATTGTAAAAAGGAATTTTTGACTTTTGACCAGGGACGTTTTACCGCTAGCTTTGAAAAATATAACAAATCGTTGTATGGCAAATTGCCTAAATTGCTAAGATTTAAGAATTTTAACAAATTTAGATAACAACGCATGTAATTAAAAATATGCTTGTACCTTGATTCTACTAATGAAAAAAAACAACAAATAAAGAATTACTTTTAAAAGTTTATAATGATTATACTTAACAAATTAAAGGTTTAATTCGAATGGTTTTATGTACAGCAAATTATAAAAAGTAACTTCTAACTTTAAGCTGTATCTAAAATGTTTTCTAACAGTTATAGTATCTGCTTTAACATACATTTTACTATTTTACTTATTTTATACTTACAGTATAATAGATAAATATCAGATAAATAGTACAAAATAGTATAAATAATATAAAATTTGAGATAGAGAACTTTTAAACTTAAAATAAAAGTAAATAAGCTGTATTTATAGTGCACTTTGGTTTCAAATGCTTAAAATCAATTCTAAAACATTTAACTTTTTCAATTAAATGTTTTTGTTTTGTTGATTTTAAGCATTTTACTTAACAGCAAAGACCACGTGAAGGACAAAGTAGCAAAATGGATTTTTTCCTTAACATTTTTTTAAAGAAAGGAAAAAGAAATCCAATTGCTAATTTGTGTGCACTTTTTTTAA
>NW_028140783.1:0-14830 GCF_965202585.1 Thalia democratica | reverse complement strand
TGGTGTTGTACTATGAATGATGCAGTTTTATAGTAGACAACCTTGGTATTATTCTATAAGTAACACAACAATTTTGCATTGTAGTTTAGTTTATCAGTATTTATTGTAATTCAAATAGTTAAACTATTTTATTGTATTTATTTTATTTATTTAATTAGTACTTATGGTACTAAGTCTCATAAGTATCAAATAAAATTTATGTTTAGTATTTAACTATCTTGTAGACTGTTTGTTTATAAAGGTCAGTTAAAAGTTGTTCATGTCGCTATTTCAGTTTAATTTCAATTAGACATACTACGTGTTATTTGTTTTCCTTAAAATTTATAAGCAACCACATGGATTTATTTGACAATAAAATCAAAGTTTCAACGATTCAACAGTTTTAAATAGTTATTGTAATTAAATTTGTTATAATTTTTCTTTTGTAATCGACTTTAGATATTATTTTTTTAAGTACGATAATATGTCGTATAAGTAGCAAATGATTAGAAAAAAGTTAATAACTAAAGTAACTGCTATTACAAATATATCGTCTATTTATAAAAATTTAAGTACACCTATAATACCCCTCTTAATTGTTCTTAGTTTTCATAAGATTAAGAGACTTAAGTTAATATTTTATCAATGATAACAGAATACTTTTTGAATTTGTTTAATAGACTTACCTTGTTTTCAATTTATTTCAATTCTTATTTTAATTCAATATTTTTTGATAATTATCTAAGTTTCCAATAATATAAGTGTTTAAGGTCTAATTGATATTATTTAAAGATGGGCCTCACATTAAACTATTGAATACATTTAGTTAAATATGATGAGTATAACAAAAATAGCAAGCTATACATACAAATTATACTAAGTACTGTTTATTGTAGATTGAGGTTATTGAAACCTGTGGTAAACAACAAAAAAGAACGTACTCTTTTAATTCTTTTTGTATTTATCCAAGAACAAAGTAGTTTTATAGTCTTATAACAGGGTCAGCAGCCATATGTAACTCGCGGGCCTGGGAAAAGTTGCTACCGGACCGCACTACTTAGAAACAAACCTTTGATGGCCGCATCTATTTAAAAATAGTTCTGGTATTAGTAGAAAAATATTATTAACGATCAAAATATGATAAACTGAGCAATATTAGAGCATAAATAAAGAAATAAGAGCCTAACTGTGAGTTTTTACTTCAAAATATTGTTTTTTAAAAATATATTTTGGTTGAAAAGGAGCTCGCGGGCCGCATATTTTGATTTTGAGGGCCGCAGTTTGCCGACCCTTGTCTTATAAAATTATCTTATAGCTTGATGGATATTAAACTTAGTATTCTCAAGTGTTTAATGTTTTAGATCACGTCCTCGAAAAAAGTTATTACTTTATTGATAGCTTTGTCTTATTTCATTTGTAATAGCAGTTTAGACTAATACTTTTAAATTTTTACTTGAACTGTTAGAACTTTAGATACATTCTTTCATATGATTCAATAGTATTAGCTTACAAATACATAGTTCAAAATTTTTATTGAAACTTAAAATAAGTAAGTTTAACTCAATTTAACTTTTCTAATATTTTATATAGTATATTTTTTCGATCTATTCAAAGGAGCAATGGCGTAGGGGTAAGTGTCGGCGCACGCGCAGCGAGAAACCTGAGTTCAAGTCCGCGCAGTGGCTTGATATTCTATGTAGAAATTCACTTTTTTTTTAAATGATATTCTATTAGCTATTATAAAAATGAGGTTATAAGCGATACAATAGTTTTGTTATAATGATTTAAGATTATGTAAATGTAAACAAATATTGTAGTTTAACGAATTATACCGAATTAAACCCGTGATCTCGGAGTATATCCAGTATTTTGACTTGTTTATTTTCTTTAGGCATTTGTCTTAGCTGAGCTGGCTTATACGAATGATTATAATTTAAACAAAATATTATTATCAACATATAAAAATTCATATAATAGCAGTCAAACGGTCCTAATGAATACTTATTTTACCTAAAAATAGAATCTAAAGCTTAAGGTAGTACTGAAAAAATGATTTTTAATTCTAAAAGTAAACAACATGCATATCAATACTAAGATACTTTATAAAAAATATAAATATATTACATATACAACCTTTTTTATTTTATAATATTGTATACTTATTTGTCTATTAGTTTGGTGGTTAAAATATCCCAGCGCATGTAACCCTTTAGTTTTTAATAAAAAACTCTGCTACAAATTTGTTTTTACTTTCAATATTATTTTAAACATTAAAATAACATATTAGCGTGAACACATCTCTAATGTTGTATTTCTAATATTAAAATTATAGTATAAGTAATACTTTAAAAACTGAAAGTCCTCCAATTAAATGGACACGCTTCGTTCTGACCCAAGCACAGTCTCCAACTTTATACTCTTTTCTCGTAAGAATATATATTACAAATCAAGCTAACACGAAAAGCAGTGATGGCCCAGTGGTCAAGGCGGTGGAATGAAAATCCAAACTTTGCGTGTTCGAACCCGACATGTGCCATTTTTTTGTTTCTAACCTGTCACTTTAACTAGCACTTTTCAAAATTTTAAAATAATTGTTTAATGGCTAATTATAATAAACAAAATAAAAAAACTAGTAACATCTAAACGTGCCTTTTAGGCTAGTTGCTTATTTTTAAAGTTTTTGTTTTATACTTTATTGTTTTTACTTTAATATACAAGTTATACTTAAATAAAGTTAAGTTAAACTTTTTATTGTAGTCAGTTTTTTTTTCCCAAAATAACATGTTCACTCTTATTTCATTGCAAAAAACTTAAATATTATATATATCTATAGTCAGCCTATAGTCAGAAAAAAAATAGTGTTAAAATTTTCACGAGTTTAACAATTCCTTGTTTTCTTTTAAAAATCTTTATTAATAATTAAAGATCTTATTAAGCACTCTTTTGAGAAAAAAAAATAAATAGAGATTTATTTGAATTTGTAACTGTTTAACTTATTTATAACAAGAGAAATTAAATAAACTAATAAAAAGTTTTTTTTGAATCTAATACTTTATAAATAGACAACATTTTGTTTTTGTGCGTAATTGAGTTTAATTAGTACAAGTATTGCTTCAAATATATGTTTATATCTTAATGTAGAGATTTAAGACGACATTTGCTACTTTTAAAGTATCTGAGTTTTCTTTTTTGTAAAATAATACCAAAATTTTTAGAGTACATACTTCCCTTGAAGAGCACTTTAAAATTTTGTTCAAAGTGCGTTTTCAAGGGGAATACTTCTCTGCATAGTAAGTTTTGTTTGATAAAATACAATTTGAACGACTGGAAAATATCTAACATATTTTAAGTAAATATAATAAGTACTAAAAGTAATAAAACTATAAAACTAGTTAAAAAAAGTTGAATAACTGTTATACTATACTTTATATTAAATCAAATAAAACTAGATCAATACTTTTTTTTTAATCTAGCCAATATTTGTTTATTAAAGAAATATACTACCTACAGTTATCATAAAAAAGCTACTTTCGATTAAAATTTTTCATTGCGTTGCTGTTGACTGCCGTAAAACTCAATGAAAGCTAATTATCAGTATTAAGATCCTTCAACAGCTCAATAGTTTCCTGGTCGTATATATTTTGTTCGTCAAGTTAAAGTTATTACTTTATTGATAGCAGAATTTTATTTCATTTGTAACAGCAGTTTAGACTTATATTTTTTAGTTTTTACTTAAGCTATTAGAACTTTAAACACATACTTTCATATGATTCAATAATGTTAGCTTAGAAATACATAGTTGAAAAGTATTTTTGAAACTTAGAATAAAGTAAAATTTAACTCAAGTAACTTATTTAGTATTTATATAGTATATATATTCGGCTTATCCAAAGAAACAATGGTGTAGAGGTGAGTGTCGGCGGGCGCGCAGCGAAAAACCTGAGTTCAAGTCCGCGCAGTGTCTTGTTTACCTAGAAAGAGGTTCACTATTTTTCTAAATTGATATTCTATTAGCCTATTTAAATTTTTTTTAATGATTTAAGATTATGTAAATGTAAACAAATATTGTAGTTTAACAAACTATACCGAATTAAACCCGTGATCTCGGAGGATATCCAGTATATTGGCTTGCTTATTTTATTTGGGCATTTGTCTTAGCTGAGCTGGCTTATACGAATTATTATATTTAAAACAAAATATTATTATCAAGCTATGAAAATTCATATAATAGCAGTCAAACGGTCTAAATAAATACTTATTTTACCTAAAAATAGAATCTTAAAATCAAGGTAGTAGTAAAAAGATAAGTTTTAATTTTTAAAAGTAAACAACATGCATATTAATATTAAGATACTTAAGATAAGTATAAGTAATATTTTAAAGTCCTCCAATTAATTGGACACGCTTTGTTCTGACCCTAGCACATTAATTCCAACCTTGTACTCCTTTCTCATAAGAATACATAATTCAAATTAAGTTTTATTAATTTATATTTTATAATTTTAATATATATTTTAAACTTTTAGAGTACATACTTCCCTTGAGGAGCACTTTTTAATTTTGTTCAAATACTTCTCTGTATAGTAAGTTTTGTTTGATAAATATAATTTGAACGACTGGGGAATATCTAACACAATTTAAGTAAATATAATAAGTACTAAAATAGTAAAATTATAAAACTAGCTAAAAAAAATTGAATAAATGTTATTATGCTGTACCTTAATTTAAATCAAATAAAACTAGATCAATACTTTTTTTTTAAATCTAGCCAATATTTGTTTATTAAAGAAATATACTCCTATAGTTATCATATAAAAGCTACTTTCGAATAAAATTTTTCATTGCGTTGCTGTTGACTGCCGTAAAACTCAATGAAAGCTAATTACCAGTATTAAGAATTAAGATCCTTCAACAGCTCAATAGTTTTCTTGTCGTATATATTTTGTTCGTCAAGTTAAAGTTATTACTCTATTGAAAGCATAATTTTATTTCATTTGTAACAGCAGTTTAGACTTATACATTTAAATTTTTACTTAAGCTATTAGAACTTTAAATACATACTTACATATGATTCAATAATATTAGAAATACATAGTTTAAAAATATTATTGAAACTTAAAATTATGTAAAATTTAACTCAAGTAACTTAATTAGTATTTTATATAGTGTATATATTCGACTTATTCAAAGAAGCAATGGTGTAGAAGTGAGTGTCGGCGCACGCCAAGCGACAAATTATTTGCTTGTAATTCTAGCTTTAATGAGTTTAATTTTTAATTAAAAAATCAAATTTTAGTTTCATGATTAGAACATAGGTACTGTAAAAAAACGAGTTGTTTGAGAGTCTTAAAAGAAAATTTGTACAACCAAGTCTAGTACAATATTACTAAATCTTAATTATTTTTCTGGGTTACAACTTAATAAATTCGATAAATTTCTAATCATATACTTACTATAAGCTATTTTGTATTTTATTTGATTTAGTTTTAAATAGTCAACTCAGTTACGAACGATAGCTTCAAGTTTGTATAAATTGAAATAAGTTTGGACACCTTAATATGTTTTTGAAAATCTAAAAAACGATCTAGTATCTGTTTGAAGAGGTATTTAAATTTAAGAAATTAAAATAACTAAGCCTCATCAGCTAAGAAGTTTTAGTCAGACATATTATTCTACGACTTCTTTAATCTGCTTAAATTGTTCTTTAATTAAGTAAGCAATTATTCAGTTACAGCCACTTTTACTGGGAAGAAACACATAAAAACAGTTTTATACAGGAATAGATTACAAAAAATTTATCAGGCTTTTAATTTAAAAAAATTATAAGTTTGGAGACTTATCGCGCAAACCAAATAGGACACTGATTTATTTTTTTGTTTTAAATGAAATGTTTTATTTTTGGTTAATAAAAATCAACGTGGTATAAACTTTCAAACACAAGTTCTTTTAAGCTTTATAGTTTTTAGATTATAAATATACATGTATACATCATTTTGGTTTGTGATGAATAAAATAAAATTATTTATTATTAGCCTGGGCAAAAAAAAAAGAGTCGTATAATTAAATTACTCATGACTATTTACAATATTTTGAGTGGAAACTAATTATAACGGTTTTAAATTTCATCAGGAGTACTAAGGAGAATAGTTTTGTGTTCTTGTTTTTTTAAGGACTGTAATGAATAAAATAAGTACTAAATTACATAGTCAACTGAGTCAGCTTTTATATATATCTTTTATTTGAAAGAAAGGTTTAAAAAAGATTTTGTCTCACTATTTTTGTAATTTGAAGCAACTGAATTTTTGTAAAAATGTTTTATAAAGAAAATAATTAGATACTGTTGAGTGTTTTTTAAATTCGTGATATTGTGTTTAGTTTTTTGTAGTTTCGTTAGACTAATTTTTTTCTTTAATATCTCTTCTGTTCTGTGTACGTAATTATTAAATCAAAAATTATACAAAGTATACAAAACAGGTTCTGCTTTAGATATTTACAGATTTACTTAATGATTGTAAATAAATTATTACTACACAGTTGTGGAAAAAAAGTAATCAGTTTAAATAAATAAAACAATTCCTTTTAGTCTTTGTAAGTTTATATCAAAGAGACTTAACTATCAAGTTTGAATCATTTTAATATTGACAGTTTTATTACAAATGTAGTTTAAAAGTATGAAACAAACTCTAAACAAAATGCAAATTTTAAACTGTTAAAGCTAAAAATTAATAAAATGTTTTAAGACTAGGAGCTAAAATGTCAAACTGACTTCATGCAAGTAAAAATTGTAAGTTTGAGTAATCATATAAACTATTAAAAGTTTAAGTTTATTAAAAATGGTCCAAGTTTTTGTAATGACTTATGAAGTAAATCAGGTTTAATAAAAGATGACACTCTATTTATAATAACTTCTTAAACTTGCTATTTCAACGAACTTTTTGAATTTATACTTTTTAGAAGTTTAAAGTTGGCAAATTTTAGAAAACATACTAAAAAAAACAAACAGTAATCAGAGAAATAAATTTATTTTTACATTAACAATAAATTTACGTAAATATGAAAGAAAGCGACTCTAAAACATCTATTGAGAAAGTGTTAACATTTTTTAGCAAGCTGTGTATATTAAACTATCAAAAAATAAGTTAAAACTGAAGAACTAAATATGTATCTATTAAAGTAACAAGTTTTACAGTATATTGTATATGTTTCAAGTTTTTTAGTATTTATCTGTAAAAATAAGCAGGCTATTCTTGATTTACTATTCTATAAGATATCCTAAAAACCAGGATCTTTATTTTATGGCTTCTTCAATGGACCGTCCTGAATTATTTCTACGGTTAGTAGATCTGAAAACAAAACAAATAGTTATATAAATTATCTTTTATTATTTAAGTTTAAAGATTTAATGTTTAAAACTTTTGTGTGGAAAGGCAAAATTTTCGATACTGAATGCGTTAAAATAATAAACTTTCTTAAAAACTTTTTTACTTTTTTTAAGAATTAGTTAGTCCGAATAACCAAAACTATAAATTTAGATTCTACTTTTCATTTTAACAACAAAGAAAGATAGTTAGTATTTTTACTGTAATGATCAGTTAAGTTACATACCGCCATTGATATTAGCATCATTTGTTTCATGTAGGGAGGAGAAGGTGTAATGCTCATGTTAGACTATTGTTAACAAAGTCAATATTGGCAGAAGTTTTTATAAAAAAGAGTCGAAAAAGTTTTTGTTTAATAATTTTTTTTAACTTAAATTAAATAATAATTAAAAAATTATAATTGATTTTTTATTGATCTTCAATTTATTTTCTAAATTTTTATTAAAACTGCTCAAAAAATGTTATAAAATGTATAGTGTAAGGTTCAAGGACTTAAAAGTCTCTATCTAACCAATCTAATGATCATAGTTGTGAACGTCCACATTTTTCCTTCTTTTACTTGTATACAATATAAAAGTTCATTTTACTGACCTGATGATTTTACAAAAACCTTTACAGGCTTTACATCTTGCTGTTTATTTTCAAACGTCTGCGGGCCACCGTAAGTGAAATAATCTTCCTCATTAATAAGACGACTGTAACTGTTATGTTTATAGTTATAGTATTGTTGTGAATTTCGGTGATATTGTTTTATCTCTTCTTCTTTCTCCTCCGGTTCTTCTACTGTTTATATTTTGTTGGGACAACTATGTTAACTTAATAATAGAAACGATAAAAGAAATGCTATTTAGTCTGTAAAGTTTAATTAAGTGCAATCATAAAACAAGTACAAATTTAAAAAAATTAAAACAGAGTTTATACTTGTTTTTAAAATCTGATGAATATAAATCTAGACTAATGTAGTAATAAAACTTACTTTACATAAAAAAAATATTTATAAACTTTATTTTTAACTTAAAACATGAGTTAATTGTTACACGGCTTTAATACTAACCGCCACTATTATTTTCAAAAAACAAAGGTTCTTGAAGTAATGGTGTTGTTTCTTTCAATGTTCTTTCTCTTTTAACAATCTTCTTTAAGTTTCTCCTCTGAATTTCGTCCAGCTCAAATTTTATTCCAAGTTTCTTCTTACTTGACTCAATAACCTAATTAATTAAACTTTTAATTATAAAAAATACCTACTTTTACAGCAAATCGTCAAACAAAAACTAAGACTAAAAATTGATAGATTAGTTTAAAAAAACTTGTAAAAAGTTATTATAATTATTATAATTTATTAATTAATTAAAAAAACGCTTAATATGTTTGGTCCTAGAACCTGGTGCACGAAAAACCTTATCAGGTTGCACACCACAGATACCTTTTAACCTCTTGTCCAGGACAAATTAGCTTCAATTTAAGTAAGTATCGGTTATAATAAACTTTATACTTTGAATTTTGATATTAAATGTTAAACTACTACTACTACTTCTGTTTGAAATTATTTTAATATTATCAAGAATGTGTTTACTATATAATTTGTCTATATATGGCTACAAAATAGTTTAAATGCTTTTACAGTTTACAGTAACCTTATCTGGACGGTCCTTGGTTTGTAGAGATTCAATTTTAACGAGAGCTCTCAATCTTTTCAACTCTACTTCTTTAGGATTGCTTTTATGGATATGACCATTTGTTCTTTTAACAACCTGTTATAAATATTTAAAATTTATTTAGTTGAATATATATAGAGGTGTGCAACTAAATATGTTGATTCCAACCCGGTTTCGGTGACAAAAAATATCTATAAAAAGAAAAGTATTTATTCTGAGTAAGAAAAGGAAATCCAAGACAGAAAATACTGTGCTTAAAGGAATAGATTTGAGGTAATGTTGAATTAATTTGTAATCTAAAGAAATATTTATGTATTGTTGACATTATGTTTTCAATTGTTTTTAATACGTCGTAACTTTCTTATTATGTACAATAATGAATTATATAACACAATAATAATTATCAATATATGGTGATAAATAAAATATTTAAAAAAAATAACTTTAGGGTTTCGCACTTTGAATTATAAACAGTAAAGAATATAAACTAAGGGTGGGAAACTTTGCTAGTTGACCGAAAAAAACATTTTGAACTTATTTTAAAATCTTTTTGTGGAAAAGAATTTTGAAAGTTCGGGGTTTGATCAAATCAGTTAAAGTAAAATTTCATAGAAATATTCTTTCTAAACACTATCCTATTATGTAATAATAACAAGTTGTGAAAACATTTCATTACCCTTTTACTAAAAAGCTTAATTCTAATGTATTTTCCCATTTTTTTAAACTAAATCGCAAGCTGGAGATTTCTGTCAGTGGCAGGACGAAACATTTTGGCTGTACGTTACGGAGCCCCTACTAGAAATAAATCTCAAAAAAAAATAAACATAAACAAGGTAATAAACAGTTTAATTTACCCACTTCTATAAACAGTTATAAATTATTGAAAAGTATTAAATAATATTTTCTACCAACTACAAAAATTTATCAATTTAAATTAACAGTTATTAATGTAATCAAGTCATAATGTTTTACATAAAAATAGCATTAACCTCGTTAGTTCGCACATCGGTGTGAATCCTGGCTTTGCATCCGCCACCTCGCTTGTCGCACCTCCAAATTTTTGACGTCATCTTCTTGTTGTGCTTGTAGAAGTTGAACGTGTGGCCCCTGTCGACAAACTTTGCCGGTGGATTTTTGCGCGTTGAACTTCTTCTTCTTACTTTTCTTGCTTTTTTTACTTTACATTCGATGTTTTTAGGAATCCATTGGTTTCCACCTTGAAATTGATAATAAAATTAACAATATTTAATCAAACACTTTTACAATGCTTAGGAGTAAATGATTTTAATTAGATGTCTAAATTAGACTAAGTTTTAGCATTGTGTGCACAGTATCGACAGAAGAAATAATTATCTAATATCTATATGTTATGCAATAAACTCCTTGTTAAGTTCAAAGTTAACTACCGTTTTGAAGACTTTTTGATATTTTACAGGTAACTAATATCGAGTGTAAGTTTGTTAAAAGTATTTAAGAATTTTTAATGGTGTTTTACTATTATTAACTGAAAATTTAGGGTCGTAAATAACTTTAACATAAACAGAATTGTATATTAATTAAAAAATGTTAATTACCTGACGGGCCAGAGTTTGAACTCATCTGTTGCACACTTGTACTATAGAAAGATAGAAAAGACATCAATTCCTGCTCTGGCATTGCCAGTAAATCACGACAACTAAAGTTATCAAATTGGCTGCCAAGCATTTCTGCTTCAGAAACTGAATAATAATAAATAGATTGAGTTAAAAAGTAGAAAAAAAACTTCAAGTATAAAACATTACAAAATACTTAATATTTACTTATTTACTCATTAAAATTTGTCAAAACTTATTTAAATGTTTTTGTTTAGATACAAGTTTGGGTTGTAATTCACAATAAGTTTCTTATATATATATATTCAAATGTAATTATTTTATATAAATTATATATACCTAATTGATCAAAGTATGAATTCATCTGATGCACAGTTGTATTAAGGTCAGCAGACAAATTATCTGAATGGATTATTTGCTGCAAACTATGTTGAGATGCATGGTAACTCCCAGAACTTTCAGCGTCAATTAAGTTAGATGAGATTGTCGTTTCTACAGGACCTGTATAATAAGAAACAGTTTTACTAAAAGTTAGTCTATAAACTTACTAATTAAAAAGCTAGTAAAATATTTGACAATTGCTTAAATTGTTCATTTGAATTGTTATATTTTCTTTTGGTATGTTACAAATGTTTTATAATTAGTTGTATATTGTTTTACATTAAACAACTTGAATAAATTTAAAATGAGTTTATACATTAGATACAAAACTAATAACCACACCTGATTGAGAGAAACTTGAACGCATATGATACAAACTAGTATTATCTACAGTAGACGTGTTGTTTGGTAAGCTTTTGTTTGAAACGTCAGTCAAATTAGATGAGCTAGTCAATTTTTCAGGACCTGAGAGTTTAAAAAAATATTTATGTGTTAAAGTATGGTCAATAGAAAAAAACAGACTTTACTATTTAAAACTTTTCATAAACCAATTAGGTATTTTATAAAATCAACATTTATATTTTTGTGTAGTTTATTTAATTTTATTTACTATTACTCGTTTGTGTTAGCACTTCGAAACTTTCATTCATTATGTAAAAAAAAATTTATTGACATACCTTCATTTGTATTTAAAAGATTGTTAGTAGTTTCCATTTTTTTTAGCTTATCAAGTACTTTTGTTTTATCTGTAAAAAAAAAACTAAATTACTAACGATTAAATTTGATGTTGTCAAATTTGCTCAAATAGAAACTTGTACGATTATAATATTTAGTATATGTTTATACAAGCGTTTTTCTAATTTATTTTCATAAGCGCCATTTATCTATATATTTAGTATAAAATTATTTAAAATTTTAAAGTAAACAGATAACTATGCTTATAATCCCTGACTTTTTTGGCATTATAAATAAAGACTTGTATGTTTTTGATTGTGTGTTTATATGTATTTATTAACATGTATAAAACACTTTTTTATAAAAGATAATATTTTCTAATTTAACTCATGGAAAATTAAATGTACAATAGAATTAATATAATTAACAAAGACTAGTTATAAATAAATTAAATATTGTTCAAATAATAATTTTCATAATTAAACCAAAAAATACACTAGTAATTTTACATGGAATAGTAAGCAGAAACTAAAAGTTTTATTCTCTGTCTAATCAACAACTTGTCTTAATTGTCTTAATTATCTTAATGTCTTAAATGTCTTAATTGTTTTTTCAATATTAAACCAAAAAATACACTAGTAATATTTCATGCAATACTAAGCAAAAACTAAAAGCTTTATTCTCTATCTCTAGCTCTTATCAAGAACAAACCTTGATAATAATGAAAACAAAATTAAAAAGTTTGCCTTATATACTTGTGTTCTGGTCGATTGATTTTCTCACACTCAATACTCAAACAATTATCAATCAATAACCAAACATTGCAATATTTTTTCAGCTTTATTATTTGTTTTATAGCAAAAAGATTGAATATAAGTAAATACAAAAGGTAAAATTGGTAACTGAGGTTCAAATCTATATAATGCATTAAGACTTTACCATAAATAAAAAAAATTGTTAATACATTATGATAAACATAATTGAGATCTGACCAATTTTAATAAAAACTAAACCAACCATTTGATAAATAAATTAAGATAATACCGTAAAAAAATATTGATAAAAATAAATTTCTTAACTTATTTATTAAAAACCAAACAAACCATTTGGAACCCCCCATCCAAAGTAGAATTGCTAATCTGGCTCATTCTGGATTCCGGTCTAAACATTGGCTGGTTGAAAGAACTCTGATTGCTAATTGGCTGGTTGAAAGAACTCTGCTTTTGCCTTGAACCTTGATAAATTTTAAACTTTTATTATTTAAAATATTAATGCCAATGATTTAAGTAGTAGTTTAAAAATAGAATTTTTTATAAGTGCTAGTTAAATTATCTAGGTTTGAAAATAAATAACTAAATTTTTGTTATATTTCATATTTATTAGAATGATTTAACACAAACTTACATTCTTTTTAAGGTGGATCCAAAATAATACATTCATATATTTTTTAGAGTATACAAAAATAATTTGAACGCAATAAAAAATTTAACAAATATTTCTACAACTAAACAGAAAATGTATAACTTTACAAAACATATTAAATATAATAGATACTCAACACAAACAACCTAATTCAACTTTTTAACTAACTATCTCAAATTAAGACAAACAAACTTACATTCAATGTCAGTTGGGGATAAATTTGAACTTGGGTCACAGGTTTTTGTTTTGATAAGTACAACAAGATTTGAACTGAAAATTTGTACAACAAATCTTAAATTTTAAGCAAATTTAAAAACTAACACTAATCATTGGAAATAATTACTTACTGGTTGAAAACTAAAATTTATGATAACTAAAATAATCAAGTCTCTAAAGAAAAATTCATAACAAAAATAATAATAACAATCAGTTAATTTTTGTTTTTCACAATTATACTGTGGAAACTCCAAAAGCAAAATGTTTAACAGCAAAAATATTTTCAAAAAGACAAACATGTTTCCTGCTAACAGGGTTGACAAATGTTTTTTGCAAATTTTCTCCAGGTTTTTAAAATTTCCTCCAGGTTTTCAAAAGTACACACTTTTGGGTCTATTTTAGTTTAAGGTAAGAAACTGTGTTAAACAGTGTAAAAACATTAATAACATATCTTATAGCTTCTTAAATGTGTTTTGTAATTCAAAAAAGAATGATGATGACAAAAAATATTTATCTTTATGATAGGTTATTTGTATCAAATCCAAGTATACTATGTAAGATGTAAAAATTGTTAAAAGTTTCAGGCTTTTCCAGGTTTTAAGACTTTTCGGCAACCCTGTATTATTCATCAAATTTATATTTAAATATTACCATAACAAAAGTACAAACAATATTTATACTTTTAAGCTGAGTTGAATGGTTCATACAAATCTGTAAACAACTTATAGATCTCAATGATTTTAAAATGCAAATTAGTTTTGAAAACTTGGTTTAAACAACACTGTTTGAATAAACAAATAAATATTTATGACAAAAACTGAATCCAAAAACAAAGTTTGCATGTTACAAAAGCACCTACACAACAATATATATAAAAATATATAATGTATATAATATATTAGATACATATTATTTATATATAATACAAATATTAAGAAAACTCTGTTTGGAAAGAACTTTAAAAATATATATCATTTTATATTATAGTAAAATAAACAATAGTAAAATCCAACTGACAGATGTTACAAATTACTGTATGAACTGGTGATAAAGTAAAACAAATAAAAAAAAACTCACTTACATAACTTCTTGTATGAACTTGGGTCCCTCACTCCTATATCTCATCTCAGTTTCAGAAGGAATTCCATTTTCAAAATCAGGTGGTTTCTTTAGATCAGCCTTCTCATAGAAGAAGTCAAAAAAGTTTTTTGGTGATGACATTTAGTTGGTTATAATTCATTTTCTGTTAGAATTTTAACAATGTTGTTAACCTGTAGTTAAGCTTTTACTTGTGTTGGGTATTCTGATGAAATTTTTCTGTTTAAAATATTTGTACAAATAGTTTTATGGTTTGAATGTTTCAAGGGCTTGAAATATTAATTTAAGTTATTATAAGCACTAATGTAATTTTAAATAGAGCTTACAAGTAGTTAATGTTCATAATTTCCAAAAACAGACTATATTCTAAGAAATTGTTTAGTCTAGCTACATGAGAAGCAGTACTTTACAGCAGTATTATATCAACACTTAT
>NW_028140782.1:0-14871 GCF_965202585.1 Thalia democratica | reverse complement strand
AACGGCAAGTCCATCATCTCTGTAGAGTCCAATTGACTCAATGTTTATAATCGTAGACAGATGGTGTAATAGGTATAAACCTACAAGGTCACATATTTCGGCGCCGTGAAATGATCCCATAGGTACGTCGAAGTTGTCATTGGAGTTGGTTTTTTTCCACATATTATTATCGTAAAACATTACTGATTTGCATGTGTGTAAAATAGTCTCTATCTCAAACTCTGTGAACTCTGTGAAGAGTTTGAGATAGAGACTATTTTACACACATGCAAATCAGTAATGTTTTACGATAATAATATGTGGAAAAAAACCAACTCCAATGACAACTTCGACGTACCTATGGGATCATTTCACGGCGCCGAAATATGTGACCTTGTAGGTTTATACCTATTACACCATCTGTCTACGATTATAAACATTGAGTCAATTGGACTCTACAGAGATGATGGACTTGCCGTTATCAATCAAACAAATAAGAGTAATATTTGCAAAATAAAAAACAAAATTACAAAAAAACTAGCAGACATAGGATTCGACATTACAATTAGTGCAGGTGAAACCTCCACCAACTTCTTAGACATACATTTAAA
Source organism: Thalia democratica (assembly GCF_965202585.1). Classification (NCBI taxonomy): domain Eukaryota; kingdom Metazoa; phylum Chordata; class Thaliacea; order Salpida; family Salpidae; genus Thalia; species Thalia democratica. The sequence goes on along the minus strand of NW_028140782.1, from coordinate 14,281 downwards.
CCTCCTAACTGATGATTATTGCCCATATGTAAAGCCAAACGCAAAGACCATCTATATTGACAAAGATTCTAACCATCCTAGAACAATTAAGAAAAATATACCAAAAATGATCGAAAATAGAATTTCAAAACTAACAAAAAGCAAAGAATCATTTGATAACGCGAAACAAATCTACCAAAACGCTTTAAGCAAAAGCAACTTCCATCATAAGCTCGAATATAAACCAACAATTAATAACAACAAAGCAAAAAACAGAAAAAGAAAATGTATATTTTACAACCCACCTTTCTGTGAATCAGTGAAAACCAAATTCGGAAACCTCTTTTTAAAACTGCTTGACAAGCACTTCCCCACAATCAACAGAATTACACAAAATCTTCAATAGAAGTTCCACCAAGATATCATACTGCTGTTCCCCAAACATTAAAGCACTAATAAGTGGACATAATAAGAAACTGCTAGAAAAACCACAAATAGAACCGAAGCTATGCAACTGCAGAAACAGAGAGCAATGTCCAGTAATGAATAAATGTAAATTAGAAAATGTAATATACGAAGCAATCGTCTCATCTGAGAAAAATAAGAGAATGTCATATATTGGATCCACCCGAAGAGCATTCAAAAACAGATTGTACGAACATAGAGTATCATTTCCAAAACCAAACAAGAAGAAACCCGCCAACTGTACACAACTCGCCAACTACATGTGGAAATTATATGAAAAAGGCGAGAAACCCACTATTGAATGGAAAATTCTCCGACAGACAAAAAGCAGATTTAAACCAAACTTCATGTGCTCGATATGTAACCTTGAAAGACTGTTTATAGCAAATGCTAACCAGAGAAAAATACTTAATAAAAGAAATGAACTAGTCACGCAATGCCCTCATTACCCTAAGGAATACTTTTAGTTTATTTTTTATCGCATTAACTTAGTTTATTTAGTTTATTTCATTCTATTTAATTATATTGTTACTTTGTATTTATGTTTGTATTGTGTAAAGATTTTGTTTTAAAGTTACAACATTCCCGTAAAAAGACCATTTCTGTTTTTCTAAAAATCCCCTACAAATCTTAGTATTTACATTTTTTCAAAATCCTAATATATTAAATGCTTAGTAAATAAATAAATTTTCTAAATATATAAAATCTATAGTTAATAAATTATTTAAACTAAACTTACCTATATTTCATTTTAATTTAACTTAACTTTAAAATTTAACTTTTGTAAACCACATATTATTTAAAACTCATATTTCAAATGTAAATATTATTTTCATTTATATATTATGTGTGTATTTTTATTTTCCAATTCATCGCCCTGTATACTTTTGTTTTCAGCTTTTTTTAGCGTCTGATGAACTGCTCTGCAGGGAAACGGCGTAACGCAATAAAAGTTTAACAATAAGTTTATATAATTCATATCTCCCACCAAGGATTGATAACTCTGTCTAGTTCTGTTTTTGTATCAAAAAAGTTTTTAAACTAAATTTAATTTTATATTGAAAATACTTTCAAAAACCTATGGCAACCGTGGCTACAGACTTTATTTAAACTGCTATGTGAAATAAGTTAGAAATTTTATATCTAATGTTTTACATATTCAATAGTAAAAAAGATAGTCAGCCCGTGATGTTTTTGCTGAATTGTAAAGTCTATAAATTTGTATAAAAAACATACATATGGTTAAATCTTTAAAACTGTAGATATCAAAAATTTCGAAATATCTTTGTTTTTCTATATACAATAATAATCTCACTGAAAAGCCGATTTTGAAGAATAAAATTTTAATGTGTTTAACATTAAAAAAAACTAAATTCAATTTTTATGAGAAAAATTTAGTGTTTCATAAGTAGTTAAGTTTAGCTTAATCAAAAGTGGTGTTTGAAATATAAATTTTAGATTATGATTACTAATATTAGGTTATATTCTACTTGATAAAACAATATGTATAACCTTCTTAATATGTTTTTTTTATGTGTGTTTATTATTTTTATTATTTGTTTTTGTTAAAATAATGATGTAACTTAGCTGATGCTTGTTAAAATTTAATAAAAAGCTTTCATTATCATCATTTTAGAAATTGATTCTTTTGTTTTTGAACACAAAATTCATGTTAAAAAAATTAGTTGCATTAAAAAGTTAAAAAATGCATAAGTGTTTTTATCAATAAATGTGAAATGAAATGAGTGGTTACTTGATGTATACCTAATATTCCTGTAATTTAATTTTATATTAAATATAGTAGTTTGGTCCCTTACTAATATTTTTATATTTACCTTTTCAAAAATTTTATTTTGTTCTTTAGATTGTCTTTGTGCTTTAAGTTGATTAAACACTTTTTTTTTGAACTGTTAGCATTTTTTAAAACATATTCAGGTTATAGAAAAAGTAATTTGAATTTGTGATGCTTATAAGTAGTATTACATAAAAACTAAATTCCATTAAATTAGGTTTTCTCTGGTCTACAAACAAATACTCACAACATTAAATCACCAATAAAAAACAAATAAAATTAAAAAATTAGACTTACCAAAATCAAATTAAGTTAGACTAATTGCTTAAAAACAATGTGTTAAAGAGTCTTATTAGAAAGTTTAATAAGTTTTCAATTTTTTCCTAAAACTTCTTAACTACTTATTCTAATAACTTCTAATATTTGAAAAAATTGGAAGGTTTTTTGAAGAAACTGGAAAAGGAGTGTGGAAAAATTACTTTCAAGCATCCGGCTAGACACGAGAAGAAGAGAAGGATGCACTGCTTCTTCTACTTGCTGGCAGCGATCATCGTCAGCTTGTTCGTTGCCAGCTTGGCCATAATCACCTACACGCCGAGAAGCGAGTACAAAATATGGAGGTTGATCAACAGAAATTCCAGCCAATCAGTGAATGACAAGATGAAGGTTGCCAAGGAGACGGAAATTCAGCGGATTCGTTACAACCTCGTCGTGGTTTTCCTTTCCACGGTGACGCTGATAATGTTGCTTTTCCTCGTGGCTCTTCTCTGCCACTCAAGTTGCGTTGCAAGCGCAGCGCGGGTGTTCAGGTTGATTTTCTTTGTGGCTTTCACGAAGCTGCCACCGCTTAACAGAGGAGTTGAAACTTTGAACGGGTCGCTGATTGACTCGAGCAAAACTTCGTTTGAGTTTTCTCACACAGAAACTTTTGACCAACATATTAGGTTTGTTTTTTGTTATAGCTTGGCTTGTGCTTATTTTTTCTCATTTGAATACAACTTGTATTTTTAATAGATATTTGTTTAAGAGTTTTTGTTAAGTTAATTTTATTTAATTTTTTGTTTGACAACAAATAATATATCACAAAGTACGATAGTGGCTAAAGATTTTTTTAACAAATTTTTGTTAAGTTGACCTTTTGTCCATTTTAAAAACGTAAGTAGTATAAGTAACTATAAAATCCATAACTATACTTTGACATATAGCCAGTTTTGTGAAGATTATCTAGTACAAACTTTGAAAGACATTGTTTTACAAATAATTAATTTTGAAATTAAACCAAAACTAGAATTTCTCTTCAACACCTCCTTGGTAGCAATCTCTATCTTTTAGATATAATTTTAAAAGCATTTGAAGTATTTTTATAAAATTAAGTTTTGAATGACAGTTTCTTTCAAAAAATTAGTTTTCTTGTTATAAAAATATTTTTTATGATTATAAAGTGTATAAGTTTAGAAATACACAGTTTAAAGTTTAGTATATGTTTTTTTTTTCTATCATTTTCTCTGCTTATTTTTATAGCTGTTTTAGATCCTGAAAAAGCTTAAAAATACAAATTTATTTTATGAGTATCCTATAGTTAATTAAATACTTTTAATTAAACTTACTTTAAATACACTTTTTACTATAGTAGTAATAATTAAAGATTAGTGTTTATTTTTTAGAATGTTTTATGTATAAGAGGGTGGTTATTAAATCTGGAATCCTGCAAATATTTGGAATTTTAGGCTGAAAAATCCTGAAATTTGATAAATAAATAAAAAAATGGAAATCCTGGAATTTTGAACAAAACCAACTAAAAAACCTATAAAAGCCTGGAGTTTTAAACAATTTTTACATGTAAATTACTAAAATTTCAATTTGACACAAAACGTCTATCATAAAGATAAAAAAACTGTCATCATCAATAATTGTTTTTTATTTTTATTGAAAAACACTTTTAAATTAGCTTTACAGTATCTATTTAATGTTGGTATACTATTTAGCACAATTTTTACCTTAAGCTTAATTTTAAACTAAACATAGACCCAAAATCGTGTACTTTTTAAAACCTGGAAGAAATTTCTCAAAAACCAGTGGCCACCCTGCTATAAGAATATGTCTTCCAAAGCCATTGCTTTGCAGTTCACTTTATTTTAAACGTTATTTAATGTCCTTCTAAAGTTACTCTGGAATTTTAATATTATTATATAAATAAAACAAAAACTTACTAAATGTTTCATTTTTACATTTTAAGTTTCTACTTTACAATTTGACTGGTTTTTCCTTGTTGGTATAAATAATTAATACTTACAAAATTTAATATATGGTGTCTATTTAAACTCTTTTATAAAGTTAAACTAAAAAAAAACATTAGTAGCTTGTTATTGATTATTGCCTTTATTTTTGTATTTGTTTTCAATAATAGTCAGTATTTTTAGGCGACCAACGCTGAGAAAATTTATATTTGTGAAGTTTTCAGCGTGGCAGTACTCAGGAAGCGATATTTTATGGGCAGCAATCATCACTGGCATAATGGATGAAGTTGAACAAAAGATCGGTCTGATTGCAACTAGGCTGTTCAGAACACTTACAGTTGAGGAGTATAAACCTAAATAAAAAAAGTTTAAGCTTGTTTTATAAAGTTTTTTTTTAATCTTTAAATTAAATTGAAAATTATCAAAACATCAATGTTGTTATATTTGTTCTGCTGAAATAAATCGATTCTACGTTGTGTCTACACTTATCCATTTGATTTTTAACTTTGTTACAGATCAACTTAAGAAAGAAAACATAAATTTTTATTTTAAGTTTTTATATAAGTCTAATACGATTGTTCAATACTTCAATTTATTCAACATTATATTAAAACAGAGATTTTAAAAACAAATCGATCATCTTGCATTCGGCAAACAAAAACTTGGACGTTGAGCATGTCACCAAAGTGGCGAGAAGTTACGGAAAAGTGGATTTTTACGCCTTTTCCGCTCCCGGTTCTTGGAAAATTACTTTCAGCAAAGCTGATGAGGCCAAAAATTTTCACGATGAAATGAAGCTTTCCGGTGTGAGGGTTGAGTGTGCGAGTAAAAAGAGGGGCAACTGCGTGGTTCGAATGAGCAAGCTTGAAACGAAGCAGCGCGAATCAAGTCACCCAGGAAGATACGACTTCTACAGAACTTCCTCAATCAGATGCTTCAAATAAAACAAGTAATTTTTTAGTAGTTGTCATAAGTTTTTTGTTTGTCAAAACTTTATCTAGCTTTTTTATATTAATGTTTTTATGGTTTTTTACGTACTTTGATAATTCTTTTTTTTTGATAATAAACTTCAACTAAATCTTTAAAAAAAATTTGTAATTAAATTCATGAATAGTTTGGTAGTTTTTGTTTACTTTGTTCAAAATAAATTTAACGATTGTAAATTAAAAAAAAGTAAAGAATAACTAATTTTTTTTTAAGTGTAAATGATTTTTGTGAATTTCGTAGAACTATAAATAATAATTAATATTTTATCATTATATTATAGATTAAGGCCATACGGAAGTCAGTCATATTTTTTACACTTATCTGCATGTTTTGCTTATTTAAAACTATTAGCTATAGGATACTTTATATAAAACATAAACTTTTCTTTTAACTTTTGTAAAAAGTTGTTGATACAAACCTTCAAAGAAAAATTCAATGATCATTTTTCTTAGATTTTATAAGTTCACTAAATATCTACATCATTCTTGGCTCTTTATGCTAAAACCACAATTTTTAGGAAAAGTTTGTTGCATGATAAAAAAAAGTCATGCTGTAGCATCTTCAAAATAATAAATTAAGTATTTTTTGACTAATACCATTTTAACAGTATTACTTAAGATAAAACTAGTTAACTAACTAATAAAATTGTTTAAGTTATTAATGATACCAGCTAGGATGAGAAAACTAGGATAAGATAAAGTATATACTTAATGAAAAACTCTTTTCTATCATTTTACTTTGCTGATTACACTAAGAATCTTTTGAACTATCTAGCTTTGTTTCGCCATATCTCAAAAGTTATTTATACTTTAAAAAGGTAGTAAAAAGCAACTAGCGCTTAACAAATAAAACACTAGACCAACTTGTAAAAAAAATCCATCTTTACCCTCTTGTTGCCTTTATTTTTAACACTTAAGTTCTAATTTTTATGTGTAAAAATAGTTTTATTTTAAAGGTTTAAAAATAGTAATTTTACATTTATATTATGTAACAGTATTTTTTTTAGTTAGCCGCAATTAATAAAACAGTTTAAATGAAGTTTTTATACAGTATTGTTCCTAAAATAGTTTTGGCTATAAACTGTTTTAAGTTTTTTTTATATATATACTTTTTAAGTTTGAGATTCTTAGTAACTTTTTTATCTCTGTAGGTACAACTTAATCAAATATGCTTTTTCTTGTAATTTTGAAATAATTATCTGTAATAATAGAGTATCACAGTCAACATACAATAACCAATTATCCAAAAATAATTTTAATAAATTTTTAGTTTTTACAACCATATACATTACACAGCAGTAGCAAATAAATGCAGTATTATTTGTGCATTTCTATACAAAAAAACAGTTAGCACTCTATTTTTATTTGTACGGTTATGTTTATAAAATTTAAAATTTACGATCAAATTTATTAGTAATTAAATTAGTAGTTAAAAAAAGCTAATAACTTACCAGTTTTTTGTTTGTCTTCATATGTTTTTTTTTTAAAGTAGAGTGCCACTTTACCTGAAAGTATTTAGACTAAAAACCTGGAATTTGAGAAAATTTTGAAAAAAACCTGGAATTTTAACTACTTTCCTATTTTTATTTGTAAAAATTCGATTTGACTCAAAAAATCTATCATATAAATAAAAATTGTCATCATCAAATTTTTTTATTAAAAAACATTAATGAAGTAGCTTTACAGTATCTTTTCAATGTTTTTATACTATTTAACACAGTTTCTTATCTTAAACTTAATTCTAAACTAAAAAATAGTTTAAATAACCCAAAAATGTGTACTTTTAAAAACCTGGATGAAATTTGGAAAACCTGGAAAAAATTTGGAAAAAATGAATAGTAACCCTGAAAAAGTCAATAAATTAGTTGCTGACACAAATCAACTAGTTGACATTTTATTTTAGTGAGTACCAGCTGGTCACCAAATCCTTGTTCGCACACATGGTCAGTCATCCGAAACGAATCTGTTGTGGAATCCCTCTAGTGGTGGCATGCTTCGTATTCGCATTTTCACTTCTCTGCTTCCCATTCGCCGTCAACTCCTTGGTCGCTCATCTCAATCTGGATGTCATAAGAGTTAGTTGTAACGGCATTGTTTATGTTTAAAAATTAAGCAATATGTTTTTACATATTTGCTACTTAGTCAGAAAGTTTTTCGGAAATTTAGGATAAAAATCCTAACCAAGTGGCAGTACGATATGCAAGGTGGTGGTGATAAAATCTAGATTCCTGGAAATTTTACTAATAAATTAAGTTTATATGACAACATACTGCCGGTAAGCGCAAAAACTTCTCAAGCTTTAATTTAAATCGTTCCCATTAAAATTGGTTTGATTTTTTTAACGCACAAAAACTTAATTAACCGCAATAAAACTATTATTTGTTTTATCTTATTTAAAAATTTACTTAAGAATTCCTTAAGAACTTATTGAACAATTACCAGGCAATAATATACCAGCTCGTGCTATAAAATAATACGACTTAAATAGCCGAAACTGAGTAAGCTGGATCTGTATATATAAAAAGTTTATAATTAATTATAATCAAAATAAATACATAATTAAATCTATTTTGGTGACGTATTTATAATAGTAACACAATCAGGTACAAGATAAACTTTAATTAATCGATAAAGTAATCTGCAGTTTTGGAAAATGCTGTCAACAGAGGTGGTGTAGTTCATTGTGACGTGAGCAAACTAGTTTATTACGTAATAATGTGTCGACAGTGGCCCCGCAGATCAAGCTACTTGCTCCAAGTTATTCACGCTCGTAATCTGATGGCAGACATAAAACTATTGAGCTTGCACAGGTTCTATTTATAATCTAGTTGTATAATAGAAAACTGTTTTGTTCAGAGACTGAAATTAATACAGATTAGTTTAGTAAATATAATTTGTTATACTTGAATTATTTTATTTTAAATATAATTGTTTAGTAACATATGTAAGTAGTACAATATTTTCTTAATTAAAGTACAATTTTTAATAATATGTTATTAAATCTATTTTAAAATATTTATAAATATTAAGTACTTTTTTTAAAGTATAACTTTTCTTAGGAAAAATTAAGACCAATGATTTTTAAGGTTATACGAAGCCTGAATAAAGTATGAATTTTTTTTTTTTTAAGCTCATACGAAAGGTAACTTTGATAATTTTAAATTCAATAGAATTTTTCATGAAGTTAATTAAGAATTTGTTATAATTTTTAGAGAAGAAGAATTTAAAACAATTTTGTTAACCAAAAGTGGAAATTGTGCTAAAGTTTGCAGTTTGAAAGCTACAAATTTTATTAGCTTTATCAAAGACACAAATTTGGGATCCAGAGACTTCCTCAAACTTGAGCCTGTACTCATAAATTTTGACAAGTTTTTATTTTAATTGGTATATACATGTTCTTTTCTTTCCTTAAAAGTTACTAATTTATTATTGCACCATTCTTCTTTAACACAAAGCATTCTAGTACTAAGTTTCAAATATTATGTCCAACAATCAGTTTTTATTGAGTCATGTACTTTATTTAATTTTACAATCATAAGTTTATATTTTAAACTAACAAAATAGTGTCTGATAAGTGTTTTACTTCAAGTATAATATTGCTTTTTTGTAAAAAATGTTTTATGTTTTTGCTTCATGTTTTTGTTTAATTTTTTTAAATCGTTTTAAGTTATACTGTACATGTGTTTACTTAAGTATCTTACATGATTTTCTTTTAAATATTAGTAATTTATAAGGAAATTAATCTTTCAAATATTTCTTTATTCCATCAAATGTTAATTAGTAATATTAAGCAATGAATTAATGAAATGAATTTTATTCCTGCAAGAACTACTTTGTTTCAGTTAAAACTAAAGTTAATTTGATTTTAACTTTTTCATATACAAAAAAGTTGAACACAAACTACTTAGTACAAGAAGTAAATTTACGGCTGTATTTTATTAATTAAAGAAAAGTTCGTATTTAGACATACCATCACAATTAAAGAGTTAAATACAATTTTTTCATCTTATTTCAATTTTCTAATCATATTAGTTTTACAAGATGCTTTTTGTACAAAATAAAGTTACTATCGAGTGATGAAAAACAGTTTAAAAGTTTTAAGTTATACTAAAATATTTGTATGAGCAAAAATATACTTTAAGTCAAATTTGTTTATTAAATTTAGTTTTTAAGTTCCTGTATAACATTTTAAACAATTAAAAGGCTTTAATGATTTAGCTTTAAAATGTGAAAAGGACAGGTTAGCATTCTACTAAGGTTTTTTCGCAATTTACTAATAATTTTCTTCTTACAACAGCAAATAATTTTCTGAAAAAGGAAGTTAAAAAGTGCTTTGAATTAGTAAGATAGTTATATATTACCTTTTTTGGTAAAAACTACATTCAAATGTTTTCCGTTTTTGTATAATGCATAGTAATGAACTAAAATGTCGTTTTTTATACCTAAGTTTATATTACAGATGTTTTGTTTTCAAAATGTTATATTCTAATTTCTACAAAAACATTTTAAATAACATAATAATAATGATAATAATAAGAACAAGAAATACGTTTTATTTGTTTTGGTTTTGACACCTTTGATATTTTAGAAGTTTTCTTTGCTTTTTAAATTAATTCCTATACACACCAATAAACGAAGATGCTCTTATTTTAAAACATTTTTTACTTAATACTTAGCGAGATAAAATTTAGTTCAAGCATGATTATTGTTTCTACATGTAATATCTAAGTGTGTACAGAAACATTTAAAACAATATATATGAAATAAATAAAAAAGTTTTTGTAAGGTATACTTTTTGATTTTTCAAACCATGTTTTTTGGCAAAATAAGTTAAATTTTTATGCGTTGAATACTAATATAAACGGTTGCTTTTTTTTGAAACTACCTATTTAATACAAAACTAGATTGAGAAATGGTAATTTATTAAGTTGATACATTTTTAATCAAAATAGTTCAAATTCGATCAAATAAACAAATAAAAATTACCACACACTCAAAATATGACTTTTTGAAGACTTGAAATCTTAGGTAGATTTTGTTATTTTTCAGTTTTTGGCTCGAATTGTTTTTTTTATTTTAAAATATCAGTCTAGTTTTGGTCACTCGGATTGACTTTTTTGCTTTTAAGAGTCGTAAACTAAATTTATGATGTATGTTTTGTTCATAAACAGTGTTGGTTTGAATTAAAATATGTTTTAAATTTTAAGTTCTGCAGAAGATATAATTTGAATTATTATTTATACTGATTGTATACATATAAGTGTGAACAGATAGTGTTGACAAAAATCCCGGAAAAGCTTGGAATTTAAAAATTTATACTTAAACAATCTGAAAAAGCCTTAAATTTGAGAATTATCGAAAAAACCTGGAATTTCAAGTAATTTTTTCATGTATAATAAAAGCTCGATTTAACACAAAAAATCTACCATATAAATAATTTTTTATCAGAAAACACATTTAAAGTATCTTGACAGAATCTTTTATTTATACTATTTAAGACAGTTTTTTTTCAATATTAACTTAATTATATACTAAAAATAGAAGCAAAAAGTTGTACTTTTAAAAACTTTATATTGGTGCATTGTACCTTTGCTTTTAAATTGTCTTAATCTATTGTTGTGCTTTGTGTTGGAACTAAACCTAGAAATTCTTCTAAAATTTAAAAATTAGTAAATACACCTATAATAAAAATTTTAAAATTAGCAATATCTGTTGTATAAGTTCTCGCATCTTAACAGATTGATTTAAGTCCTAATTTGGTTTATGCGGCTTTATAATCTTCAGACATCTCCTAAATTCGACTTCTTGTTTATATTGAAGAAATAAACGTTAACATTTTGCTAACGCAAACACAAATTATTTAAATAAGTTATAACTCTCATTGGTATCTTTTTTTAGTAATTACTTTAACTACTTAAGATTATTTAAGACGCAAAAAATTTTTTCTAAAGTTAACATATTTCGATATAAAAAGAAGGTTTATAATAAAAAGTTGTATAAAAGTGACCCATAAATGTTTTTCTAGCTCGGTTTTTATAGAAAGTTAGGTTGTAAGTAAAATAATAAATGAATTTTATTAAGTTTAACTTATTAAGTATTTAAGAAAGTACATATTTTATTAAGAGTTAAATATATCAAACAATCTAAATTCTATTATAACAGATATTTATATATTAAATAGGCATTCTATGTGTAGCTAAAAGTCATTTAAAGTAATTAAGTGAATAAAAGTAAAGCTATCTCTGGTGTGACCAAAACTAAAGCCAAAACATTATACAAATATCACTAAAACTAAAACTGTGGCCCGCGAAGATTTTTAAACTTGAAAATTGGCCCGCGAGCACCAACTACCTGCCGATCCCTGTTCTAATCCAACAACTAATTTATCAACTTGCGTTCAAGAAAACAAGCACTGTATTTTATTTCTGTTATAAAATAGTGCTTCATTATAATGTAGAGATCTTCAGTATTTAGTTATGACTGAAGATCTCTATAAGAGTAAACGTTGTTATATAGCAGATTTCTTTGAGATATGTTTATATACTCTGTTTTTGAGAATGTTCAAAAAAAACAACTGTAGTGTCAAGTTATTTATAATTTAAAAACATCTTAATTTCATAGGTTTTTCAACAGTGTTTTTTAAATTCCGTAACTTTAAAACGAAGAAAAGTTGTGCGAAATAATTTATTTCAAGACGTAAACTTTTTAAAAAAATTCCATGATTAACTGGTGTTTTTTTGTAAAAATTTACTCTTGTTTCTATAAAAAAATTAATTATTTGTATTTTAAAAATATAACATTAATTCTTTTAAAAACCTTATTTCGCTTGAAATTTATAAACAGCGAATGTGTTGAATAAACTGTTATTGAACCCAAAAACGTCAAAGTTTAGTATAAATTTGAATTATCTCTATTAACCTGTTAAATACTTTCACACTATCTTTAAATTTGTTTTTAAGTGTTATGTATTTTTAATAAAACTGAAAATTTAGCTTCTAACAAAATCTGCTGGATCTATTCTCGTTCCTCGGTAGCACAAGTAGAAAGTTCTTATTATTTATTTAGTTAGTAAATCATTCTTATTTCTAAAGATGGTTATCTCATCTTGTCTTATTTTACAATATACAACTACAGAAACCTTAGTCTTTACTGATAGAGTGTTATCATTATTAAACAAAATCATTTTTACAAAGATACCAGAGATAGTATTTAACTTAGAATTTGATAAAAACTTATAAATACTTATGTGAACTAAAAAGTTTTATATCAAAATCTTTTATAGGACCTACAGTGCAGTTAAGTATGTGCGTAATTCAATTAGTGGAATTTATATTTCTAACTCCTATAATTACAAATAGAAACAATTATTAATAACTGAGCTGGAGAAATATTAGTTATTTTGACGACTGTAAACAGCTTGTCATATTTAAGAAAGTAAGCTGGTAAAATGGTATACCTTTTTTAACATCACTTTTGTGTGATCGTTTCTTAGGAATTTTAGATAATGTTGGCAAATCCTAATGTTAACTGCAGTAATCACAGACTTAGTTTTGATCTGATATAAAGTTTTCAATAAGACTTAGTTATAATTTTAAATTGATAAAAATATCAGCGCTTTATTTATTCTTGTTAGAATGGTATAGTATCACCATTCTCAACAAAAATAAACTACCAACTAAGTCTTATCAACAACAAACAAAATTTAAACTCTTTTTATTATTAAACTTTTGGAACTTCGTATCAAAAGTCATGTTTTAGAAATTTGTTACGACAAACCTTTGAAAACTTTTTAAAACAAGAAAAAAAATACTATCCACAAAAAGCCTCTATTAGACCCAAACGAAAACCTACTCAATAGAGACATTCTTTCAATAGGTAAGTGTCAGAAAAGCACAAAGGTATACTTTTGCACGTCGTCTCTTTTACTGGAAGGGAAACTTTTGCGAGGAGGGTCAATTTTGCACAAGTAGGGTTTTGCACGAAGCGGAAAGTAAGCGAAAAAAAGCTTACCGACCAAAGGTAAAGATTAGGGGTAACATTAAAAGTAAAAAAAAAAAACGAAAATTACCGACCAAGGGTAAGGGTTAATTGGTAAATGTTATGACTAAGTAGCAAAAAAGGAACAGATAATAAAGTTTAACCCGTGCAAAATTGTCTTTGTGAAAAAGTGACTTCGTGCAAAAGTTACTCTTCGTGTAAAGTGACCCTTCGTGCAAAATAAACATTTCTCGACTTTCAAAAGCACCCAGTTCTAAGTAAGTTTCAATTGCTATATCGTTTATTTTTGGTAGCTAATTAAAAAAAAAAAACTGTTTACGTTTCAGTCATTGGTTATTAACCTGACTTATTGAATGCCGATAATATTACAAACCTTAAAAACATACTTTTTTTTACTTTTTTATTTTTTTAATTCTTTTAAATTTTAATAAAAAGAGTTTAATACAACTTTATTTTTTACTTTTTTAACGCTTTATTTTAAGTAGGAGCCTTTACTAGTATGTTGTTTTTAAGTTGCGAAAGTAAAAAGTGTAAGTCTTAAAAAAGTGAACCAGCAAGGAGATAAGTTAAGCACAAATTTTGTTATTCATTGAGCACTATTAATATTTACAAATGTAGTTTTGTTATATTATAGTATAAAAATATTGTTTTAAGAGGCTATTAGAAAAATAAGTTTTTAAAATGACAATGAAACGAAATTTATTACCAACGACTGTTTATAGTTGATGCAAGTAAAAAAATTGATATATTACTTAAAATTAATTCAACTGCTAACTGACACGCGAGCTTACTACAATAACTAAAACTATTTTTGAATATTAGAT
>NW_028140781.1:0-14878 GCF_965202585.1 Thalia democratica | reverse complement strand
CGAATTAAAGAATAGTTAGCAAAAAACCATGAAGTTTTTTCATCTATTTCGATCATTTTGTTGTAGTCAATTTTAAAGCAGTTATGGTTAGAAATAGTGTTTAAAGTAAAACAAAAAGTTTTTTTTGATAGTAGCAGAAAAATGAAAATTTGGTCGAATATGCAAATCAAGCATATTGAAGTAATTAGAAATCTGCACTTACTTGAAATTTTGTTAGCTCTGTTTCAAATTTAGTAGACTTGAAGTCTTGGTTGTGATTGTTACTCTAGTTAACAATTTTGTCAGGTATGTTTTAGTCAGAAAGATGTTTTATTAAAAATAAAAGTAATTGTAGATTTAGAATTGGTAAGCACTATAAGGTTGTTTAAAATTCTAAATATTAATAAAATAAGTTATGTTTGTTAACAAATATTACAAATAACCAGATAATATTTAAAGATTATCAACTTAGCTAGCAGTTACTTTTTATCTTGTAAAGTTCATGTTAGTTTTTGAGATATCAGGGTACAAAACTGGAGATTTTAATAGGTTCCTTGTGGAACCACCTAAGTGAAAAGTAAAAATAAAATTGTTACATTAAAAATCTATCTTCTTCTACCGGTTTTGAGCAATATTTCTTAAAGTTTTTGAGTATAATCTTTACTAGAAAATTTAAACAATTCTACTGAAGGAAATATTAAAACTTTGTTTTAGAATTTTTTTATTTCTAAAAAAAATAAAAAATAAACTTCTATTTTGGTCATAACTTTTTTATTCCTTAAAGTAGGACTTTTATAACTATTGCAAGAAACATTTCCTGAGAATTGTAGCTTAATTTACCAAAAACTGAAGGAAAAGATAGATTTTTAGTGGGTTTTTCAAAACTCAAAGTATATTTTTTTATACTAAGATTTTTTTTTCTAAATTAATTTGTACCTTAAACTTTTTAAAAAACTGACTATGTCTCAAAATTTAATGTCTTTTTTGTTCTGTAAAAAGTGGCTGAGGTATATAATTTTAGTTTTCTTGTCAGGGCTTATATGATTTTTTGTAAAAAAAGAATGTTGGCCTTAATGGCTGATACTTTTATTGTGGTGTTAAAATTAGTATAAAGTTTCTAAACAAAGCTAGAAAAGTAAACTTATAAAATATTATTATTAAGTAATTTAAATTTTGTTAATTAATTAACGGCTTCAAACAAAGTATGTGAAAAATGAAAAGCAATTATCTTAAACCAGCTGTTGTTCCACTGAGGTAAGAAAAGTGTTGTACACACCATATTGTAAGTAAATATGTTTCTTGTTAAACTTTTTTGTTATTGTGAATTAGACTGAATTTATGATTCAAGATAAAAGCTAAAATTACTAAAAAGGTCCTAGGTCTTCCAGCAGATAAAGCTGACTTTCTAAAATGTAATTTGTATTTCTTATTTTTAACTTGATTATTTTTTGTTGAAGTTTTAGTGGGAACCCTTTTAACAAGTCTAATTTGGTAAGTTGTCTTATTTATAAAAATAAAGATTTAAAACTCAATTGAGCTAAGGAGCTTAGAGTTATTTAAAAATTAATTTTAGCTAAACACAAAGCACTTTTTTTACTTCTTACTAGTGTTTGAAATATCTTAAAATGATTTTGAAATTTGTTAGTATTTTGCATGTTTCAATTTTATTTTTTTAAGTTCTCACTAGGGTTCTCTGAAACCATTGTTTTTTTAAAATCTAACAAAGTTTTAGATAAGCCTAACAGACTCATAAATAGAAAACATTATTGGCATAAGTGGTAATGTATCATACTTATTATTGAATTAAATAACTTATGTTGTGAGCACAAATTTTATTTGTTTAATTGTTTATATATATGTTTAACTAACTTTAGTTATTTATAATTTAAACATGTTTTAAATTCTTACAAAACATACACAATCGAAACCTCTTTAATCTATATATAATCTAAAACAGACAAAGAAAAGGTAATATTTAAGAAAAAAGTTTCAAGAAAATGTAGCATTAATTGGATTTGTATCCTCGGTTTACCAAGAGTTTAAATGTTAAATATTATGACGTCATAGATATTGAACCTGACAAGCAGACTATACTAACAATTTTTTTTCATTTAATAATGTGATAATACATAAACTGTAAAATTTTGTACTAACTTAGTACTATGTTTATCAAAATATTTTTTATTAAAGTAAATTTAAAATATTAATTTTATTAATGCAAAATTTTACATTTTTTTCTTAAAATTTTCAAACACTTCTTATGATTTCACTTTTAATCACTTTATTTATTTTGTAATTTTTAAAATTCACTGTACACTTTGCATGAATAAAATTTTTTTTTTATGACAATTTATTTTGGTCGTAATATGTTGTTAAATAATAATAAAATATTAAATTACAATTTGCTAAACTTATATTTTTTCAATTTTACCCACAAACAATCGCTTCAGTACTTTGTACTTAAACCCGCTTGGTTAAGATCACAACAGCCGTTTCTCGCGACTATGTTTGCCTGACGAGTCCTAATAAGGACGATACCGGTCGTAGGACTGTCTCGGTTCTCGGATGCTGTTGTTGTTGATCTTGCGGTAAAGTTCATTAATTACTAAACTTAGATAAATGGGTTTTTTAGCATTTATTCAGCTTAAATCTTTACGTAAAAAACTAACATTTCAAATATTGAAGAAATTATATTTATGTTGAATTAAGTTTAATATAAATATGTTTTTAAACTAACAAGCTAATATATTGTAGTTAAGGTTATCCAAACGAACAAATTTCAAAAAGTAATAATCTTAATTTTAAGTTACAACGTTTTTTTCTCTTAGTATTGTAATGACTAGTTAAACCTTAAATAAACTAGAAATAAACTTATTTAAAAATTTTATAACCTGCTCTAAAGCATTATTATTTTGTGTGATTTGACCGCAGGGCAGAGAAAATTAGCTTGGAAAACATAAAATATTCAAACATAATAAAGAAAAACGCAAACTGCATGGATTTATTTGTGTTTTAGTTATTTATAAAAACTGCACAAACTTTTTTTATTCAAGTTTTCGACATATCGGTGCAGCGCCATTAACAAGCGGGTCTCTCGAGGCAATAAACCTTAAAAGTTCTTAAAGTAAGATCTCTGAGCTGTTTGCTAAAAAATTTTTTGTGCATTATATGTGGCTGATGTTTTGTTTGTAAAAAAAAATAAGGTTAAACGTTTATAATGTCATACGTTAGAATTGTTTAAATATAGCTTATGTTTTCGTTTGCTTTATTCAGCTTAATTAAAAAAGCTATCGTTTTGTTTCTTGTTGAAAGACTGTAAAATGCAGCCGTTTTTTTATTTACAAGAAACAATGCTAGATATTACTTCTTAAGACTACTCTTAATGATTTCAATCCATTTAAAAGTTTTAAGATTATTTTTGTAAAGCAATAGAGTCCCTCTCGAATGGCTTAAATGTTTCGTGCAAAACTAGCGATGGTATTGGGTTTGTTAGTTCTTTTGCACCTTCTTACCACATCATAAAAGCTTCGGTGTTTCCCGTAATACTTGCTGAGTCAGCTTTTTTTTCAATTCTTTTTTTTAATATTTAATACCTAGCGCTAACCCACTTTACCAAAACTTATTAATAGTAAGCAAATAGCTAATTTTTAATAACTAAGATTAAAAACAAAAGGAAAAGAATAGTTTTTTGCTGACTAAGCAAATATTGGGAGAATCACCTTAGCGATTCAATAAGACTTGTTATCAAGCTTATAAAAAACTCCGTGCACCCCAACGTGCTTTTCATCACGAGTTTCAGAATAGCTAGTAATCTAATAAAGTTAACCTTAATTACAACTGAGACCTCTTTTTTTCTCTTCATCACGAATACTAGAAATAGTTTTAGAAGAATTTAAAAATTTTCAAATTGGGATTAATGCACTCAAATATAGGTTGTAGATTTGTGCACCCTAAAATAAGTTTTGTCTACGCTAGTGTGCACTAGGGCACATTTTAATAACCACTGAGCTATTCAAAAAAAAAGTTTCGCGATTTGAATTTTTCTAAGCAATGTATTTTAAAATAAAAAACAATTCAGGAAACGTATCATCCACCCTGTTTATTTAATAATTTTATTAGACAAATTACAATTGAAAAAATGTTTAACGCTTTAAAAAGTTTAAAGTAATTTGTAAAAGTAATTACAACTATTTTATATTTTTATGCAAGCAAATTGATTTAAATAAAAACGATTTCACAGACTTAGAAACTAAAATGAGAAGTCCAAAACTATCTAGTGACATTTTAAAGTTCTGTGCACTTAGAACTGGCGATGAAGCTTATAAAACTATTGCAAAGTGGATGAAAAACTCTTCTTATGACAGTATTAGATCGCTTTGTAAGTATAAACCAAATCTTGAACTGTATAAACTTGTTTACAAAGATTCTAAGTTAGAAAACTATGATAATTCTAAAGTTGATATGGTTATGCATGGCACTTCGTTAAGTAATGCAGAATCCATTTTAAAAAACCTCTTTCGCAATTCGTCAAGCGGCTTCTTTGGCAGTGGCGTTTATAATACCCACTGTGCCGACTTGGCGTTTTATTTTAGCAGAAAAAATAATTTTGATAAACCACAAAAAGTATGGAGCGCCATTGTGATAAGTGAGGTGAGGACTGATGAAGAACCCGTCGAAAACGTTTATAAGTCATATTGGCGCAAACAAAAGCTCAATCCAAAGATAGAAAACAGCAAATATGTATATCACATAAATTCGAAAAGTCCCTTAAATAAATTTATTGAATCTGGTGATGAACAATTTCCTACAACACCATTTGAGCATTCTGAGCTTTGTAATGAGTTTGTTGTAGATGCTAGTATACTGTTTCCGAGGTATTTAATCCTTATTCAGGCAGAAATTGATAAGAATAAGTACGAAAAATTTACAAAGTTAAGGTCTGTCTTATAATCTTATAGATTATAGAAGCATCTATAATCTTATAAAGATTTCATTTTATGTTAATAAGCTATGTTAGTTTATGTTGAATCATATGCATAATTTTGTATCTTTACAAATTCTTTGTTATAAATTATAGTCACAATTAGTTCTCTTCTAGTATTTGTTTGTTGACTTTGTTCGTTGTATTGTTGACTTGGTTTCTTTTTGTTGTTTATGTGGTCTGATGGCAGAGGCTTTTGAAAACTTAAAGTTGAATTCACAAAACCAATATCTAGTGGTCAACACATTTACAGAAAAGAATTGCAATTAAATCTATATTATAGAATAAGTTTTGCTTTATCAAAACTTGATTTGTGTTCTTTATCTTTTATTTTTAGTGAAGTATACAAAAAATCTAATATAATATCAAAAACTTCCTGTGTTAAACAAGAAGTTGAAGTAAAACGAGGCTAAACTAAAAAAAAATGTGAAGCAGCTTGTCCAAAAAAACACAAGTATATCCAACACAAGTTTCCAACTGCTACCAATGTAACCTTAAATGATCAAAAATCATTGGTTGCTGAACAAGGTTGCTGATTGATCTAATATCATGATAATATGATTGATCAAAGAAATGTATAAGATGAATGACTTAAAAGCTATAGAGTTTAGTGAAAACAGTAGCTGGCTCGAAATATTCTCTAATAAATCAATACTAATGGGTCAATACTAAAAATAAGACAAAATAGTCAATCAGATAAAATTAAAGTTCAAATAAAAGGTCTAGCCCAAACAAACAGAATGAAAGAATATTTTTTTGGGAAATTTGATATTTGAACTTCAGTTATGATCAAGGTAATTTGTTTATTGTGTTAAAATTATTTTTGTTATCTTTATTTCTTATATACTCTTGATAGTATATATTTGTATTTAACTTGAATTATATATATTTAATGTCTACTGTTGCTATTATGGTAAAATAAATTATTTTTTAACTTATAAAATATTTTTTTATAATTTATTTAAACTTTATTGTTTGTTTAAATATTAAAATTTTTTAGGTAATTATCTTGAGTACTATTGAGTTGAAGTAGTTGAAATAATTTATTTTATTTTAAATTGAATTACAGGGTTAAAAAGCATATGAAAACACTTGAGAATAAAGGAAAACTGGCTTAAGTATTTAATACATTTGAGAAGCTGTTCAAACACAAGAGAGGGGCTCACCCAAAAGTAAACACAGCAACATGTAAAAGTTGTTTCTCGAAGCTATGCTCAGAAGCTTCTCTAGTAACGCATATGCTCATTCATGATGACTAGAAATACTACAAAGTGTTCGTTTTGCTTCAAGTCTTTCAGAAAACACATGCTTTGAAAAAGCGTCAGCTGCTGCACAAGAAACTAGATAAATCCAAAGCAGTGTATGATATGTCAAGTTAGGTTGATAAATTTTTTTAACACAATTGTAGACTGTTGTTTAATTTTTCATGGTGTTGTATTAAGTGTACTAAGTTTTTATTGTTTTATGTTAATAAAATAAAACAACTTTAACTCTAATTTTACTACCTGCTGTTTAATTGCTTATAACTTGGCTTAATTTACATTAATCTTTACTAACTGATATAATAACAAGTTATAAGAAGTAATTCAAGCTTATATGCTTTAAATAGTTTTATTTAATTAATTTTTCATAGCATGGAATAAACACTAATCAGTGTACTTAGAAATAGTTAAATAGATTTTTTAATTATTTTAATTATATTATTATCTTTTTAAAGGTTGATCACAATACTTTAGAAGAACATACGCGTCACAATAAGAAGTTCCACCCAAAAAAAAAACGTTCAAATGTGGGGGGCGTGAAAAACATCTCAGCTCAATTCTTAGTTGGAAAGCTTGTCAACTTATCCATACAAGTTAGTTATTAAGAGAACAGTTTACTAAAATATTATGTTGATATTTAATTAACATTAGTTTCTTAATAGTTATGGCAGTCTGATATAAAACTACCTGTATTTAGAAAAATATGTTTTTAATTTGTTAAGTGAGAATTATATTTACTTAAAAACTGTTATTAAACTCATGATTGACTTAATGGAAAAACTAATTAAAACTTAGACATATTTTTCAAGGGTTTTAACATGAAAATAATTATAAATTAATATACATTATTAACATATGATATGATTTGTTAGTTTTTTTTATATCTATCAATTTTGAAATACTAGCATATTTCAATAATGTTTTAAGGGCATAGGAGGGGGGTCTGACTTTTTTTTTACTGAAAATAACATTGGATCTTATATGAAAGCTTGAAGTACAAACTCCAAGCCAGTTTTTATAGAATTAAAAAATCTTATTTAACTTTTGAGATATTGCAGTTTTGTAAATAATTTCTGATACAAACATATGGACCATTTTTAGGGTTAATTTTCTCAGAATTTAAAAAAACACAAAAACTTACTTTCTCCTTCATTTTTCAAGCTATAGACCTTAAACTTTCAGGAAACGTTCATTTTATAGTTTTCTATAAAAAACTACATAATGTTCGAATTTTTAAAATATTAAATAATAAAAATTTTAGGTTAAAGAAATAGGTATTTTTTTAAATATTTTTTTTTATTTTTAAATAAAAAAAAATTCTGTATTGAATCTTTTTAAAATTTTATAATAAATTTTCTGAGAAAAGTTGAAGAAGATTGCTTAAAAATGAAGGAGGAGATAGATTTTTAGTGAAATGGCTTTTTTAGCGTTTTTAGTTTGTGCCTTTCGTTAGGAACCTATTGAGGTCACCAACTTTGACTGCTCATATCTCAAAAATATTTTGAAAATTTTCAAGCAGTTAAAATGTTTTGATAGCTTAGATAAAACTCTATAAAATAAGATCAATTTGTAAAAATCAAGGTGGACCCCCCTCCCCTATGCCATTAACACTATGTAGTTTGAGGGTAGTAAAAAACAGTTCTAATACATTCATCAAGTATTTAGTTGTTACAATTTTTAATCTTAAATAATCATTACTTTGTAAAGTTCATTGCATTAAGACATAATAAAAAAAATTAAACACATTTAAAGAAGAAATGTTAAAGCAATTTTTAAATAACTATATTTATTAAATACTTTGTTATATAAAATTTATTTTTTACAAAAAGTATTGATAACATTTTCCTTTTTTTCTTTAATCAATAGTTTCAAAGCCACTAGAAAGTTTCATTTCAAAGTAACAGCTGAACTACAGTATTCCGCCTATTAAATATTTTAATCCTGTTTAAAAAATGCAAAACAAAACTATTTTTTTACTGTATGTTTCACTTTGAGCTACAACAAGTAGAAATATCATATTAGTTTTACTTTTTACAGATGAGAAGCTGTACAAATGTGATTATTGTACTCAAACTTTCAAGCATCAGATCCAGCACATGGAGTCATATCACTGCTGCCCCTTAATGACAAAACCTCGCCCCAACAAGGACCAACCATACCTCCTTATACAGGTTTGTTGTTTCTTTACTGTGAAGAGAATATTTTAACAAAATTAACATAAAGCACTTTTTTAGTTTTAAGTATAGAATATGGTAATTTTAGTTAATGTTTGTATTTTTTTATCTTAAGTTGTAATAAAAATGTAATGATCTACCAGATTCGGTTTCTTTTTTAAATTTAAGATCCGGATATTTTTTCAAATTGGAATCTAGTCGGATCTGGTTGAGTATTTTAAGTTTTATGTAGTTTTAATAGAGAAAAAACTTTTAAAATTTAGTTATTATAATACCATAAGTTAGTAAAAATTGTTCTGCCAAGTCTCATTTAGGATCCAGATCTTTTTTAAAAACTAGGATCCAGCCAGATCCGTATCCCAGCAAAAAAATGACTGGGTCCGGTAGATCATTAAAGTGTTGCTTGACTAAGTCTTATTGTCAAAATAATGAATATGTATAATTTTTTCTTCTATATTGAGATTTAAACGATTAATCTTAAAGAGCTTCACACTTAAGTAGCCTTTATGTAATTAAGTAAAACAAAAGTTATTTTGTTATTGTTATATAAAGTTTTTATCCATAATAACTTGTTATTTTATTTGCTTGTGATCATTGTGTAAGCAAGAAACATTTGTAAAGCAATAAACCCAATACAACTTTTGCTTTATTTAATTATAATAATTTTCATTACCATTTTCGTTTATATATATTTACTTTTAGCATCAAACAACCGGAATGACTTCTTTGACTACCACCTGTGCGGAACGAGGCGTGGCCACGGGTGGCGCCACATCCTTGTCATCCAGTTTAATTTCTTGAACAGGGGCCGGTTCTTTGTTGAACAGCTCCACCGGCTTCTTTCCACCGGCTCCTCTTTGAAGATTTCTTTTGGCTCTTCCTCTTTTGATCAGGACAAGAGGAGACGGAGAACAAAGGGGAAACCCCCTTGATGTTGACCACCACTTCCGGTTTCCCTGCTACTAGAAAACCACCTCTCCCAACAAGAAAAGGAACACAAGGTGGCGTTTGACGAAGAAATAACGCACCATGGTGTATGCCCGTTCCCATGACAACCATCACCACGGGAGGAGCTTGACGTCATCGAGGATTCCACCGTCTACCTTCGGCTCCACAATCGAACTTTTTTAATTGTCTCGACATTTTTGAAAGCTTTTGGTTTTTAACTTCATTATGTATACCCATTTGATAAAAAAAGAACGTCTTTCAAACTGTGTACCAACTTTATTTTTAGATGTATAATTGTGTTTTTAAAGGAAACATGTTTTTGATAAACTAAAGAAATTTTAACAATATTTTTGCCACATGTGAATATATATATAAAGAAAATACTAGTTCCATTGATGATTATGTACCAATGTTTTAGTTGTTTGCTTCTTTTGAATTTCTAATGTGTTGAGGTCATGTAAAATAGTTTTTTCTATTAAACTGCTCTAGTTTTAGAACTGTGTATATATATCTGATTTTGTTATTGTTTGTATATTAGTTTTTTTATACCAAATACTTTAGAAATATTATTTATTTGGCAACAATAACGATTGAAAAAAATTCTTAAGCTGTTGACATGGATTTCAGTTTTTTAACTTTTGGTCTAATTTGTATATATACAAGTATTTCTATGTAAACTAAACCTCATTTTATTTAGGCTATAACACCTTGACCATTAGTTAAAACTTATGTTTTTATGTAAATAGTAAAGGGTTGCCAAAGAAAAACCCTTGAAAAACTTAGAGTTTGAGAAATTTACAAAAACCTGAAATTTTGAACAAAAATCACTAAAAATTCTAAAATGTTAAACGGAAATCACTAAAAAACTTGATAATCTTAACAACGTTTACATGTTAAGTAGTAAAATTTCGAATCGACGCAAAAATCTGTTGTATAAATTAATTTTATTTTTCATCATTAAATTTTTTATTAACAAAAAAACACATTTAAAGAAGCTTTAAGATATCTTTTCAATGTTGTTTTATTATTTAACACAGTTTTTCATCTTAAGCTTAATTTTAAACTAAAAAAGACCCTAAATTGTGTAATTTTTGACAACTTGAAGAAACTTTGAAAACCTGGAGAAAATTTTCCAAAAACATTTGGCAACCCTGTTTTATGCGTTTTAAATATACAATATTATTTAGTTAAGGCTAGATTTAATATGATGTGTTTAAAAAATAGTTTTGTAAACATTATAAATATAGTGCTTGTTTAAAAATAATTCAAAATAAAGTTATAAACTAACAAGTAAGTTTAAATATTTAGGAGAAAATAACAAAATGCTTCAATGAGTAAAATTTTGTTTAAACTTAAGCCGATTTAAAATATATTTTTTTTTCATTCTATTAATGATATATAGTTAATGTTTAATGCATATATTAACAACTCTTTTTTTCTTTTACATTAAGTTTTATAATAACTGTAGTAGAATAATTATATTTGCAGTTATTTTAGCTAACAAAAACAGTAACTTTCAACATTGAAATTTTTTTTTGTTGTGTTATAAATACTGTAAAGTTAGTTTAATCAGTTTTACAAATGCAGCAACATTCTGACAGTGCTTAACATTTTTTTTTCGATTATAAGATCCAGTGGCTAAATAAATTCGGTCTGAATAAGTTTAATGATTTAAACTTTATTTGAAATTTAATATGTAAGTCCCACTGCGAGTTTACAATATATAACACAATTATATACTGGTTAAAGTAAAAATTTATAAAAATTATATTTAAAAGACTTGCAAAGTAAACTGATAATTAAACAATTAGTTAGAATATAGATGGGGCAAAAAATACTAGCAATACAAACCTAAACAAATCATTGCCTTACACTAAAAGCTAAACAATTAATTAAGTAAATTATAGTCTAAATTATAATCTATTAAAAAAATGTAAGTTAAAAAATTAATTAGTATTATTTAAGAATGCATATTATTATTATTAATAAACAAAATATGTACCGAATATTTATAGTAAAAGCATCATAAAGCTGTAAAAACTAAATCTTTTTAAAGAAAAATTTGAAAAAAGGTACTTTAATGAGACTGTATACTAATCAAAAGTAGAAAATAACAACTCATAATATCTACCTCTTAAAATTATATCCACAAATCAGTTTTTTTTTATAGGCTTTAAGTGTTTAGCATATGATAGATTGTCAAACTACATTTTAAATACATATTCAAAACAAAGATTTAATTATTCTTTTTAAGTGTTACAGATACATGCAGATAATTTAAAATTTACTTAAACTTAAAAAATAAAATTTCAAATTGGTAATTTTAAAAATACCTATTCTATGAAATAATCTACCAAATAGATTAGTTTTCATGATTTACAGCAAATTACAATTAACAAGAAGTAGAACTTTAGCCTAGTGGTGTAAGACTCAATAACCAAAAGGTTTTTTCGTACACAAGGTCCGTGGGTTAAGTTTTTGAGCGCTTTTTTTATTGTCGCTAAATGTACTACTATAGATTAATATTCGATGCGAACTTCTTTTTAGATTAAACATCTGTTAATAAATTAAAAAAAAAACCTTTCTAATGATCCTAACTAAATACTTACTAAGGCTTTAAATGACATCTTAATTTATTTGTCAATGTACTCTTTAATATGTTTTTTATGATACCAGGTTAAATTCCAGCTACTAACAAACTATTTTTTTTTGTTCAAAAGAGAACGATATAAATGTGTGTATTTTGACATTTTAATTTTGATTGGTGTTTTTGTTTTTACCTAATGCTGTTAATGTTCAAGAAGGCTAAGATTTTATCTTTGACTTCAGCATTTGATGACAGAGGGGCATAAATATTGTTTAGGTAAATCTCTAAGCCAAGCTTAAATTATTTTATGAAGCTTTTTTATCAAGCGGTTCTAAATCTTGTACATTTTAACTTATTATTCAACACTGTTATCAATACGGCTTAAAATTAAGAGACCATTTAGTAAATAAACAAGTATAAGCAATTTGAAAAATGAATACGAAACATTATTTAGCTTGGTATTTAGTAAACAGTCTTAAAGGTCTAGGATTAAAGTATATCTTACGTTTAAATAAGTTATCTAATGGTAACTTGTGTTCAAATTTTTTGTTATCTTTTGTAATTTTAAGCTAGTTTGCTGTGGTGTTCATTAAATCGTTGTGTTTTTAACTAATGTAAATAGAAAACAATTTCAGTCACCTTTTACTAATAGTCAAAGATGTTCTTATTTTTATACCCTTTTTATCCCCTCTTACCCATAAACAACCCTTAGATTGCAACAAAATTAAACAACAAGACATTGACGTTTTGTAAATTTATTATTTAAATAGTTTAACTATAGTTCATTAACAATAAAAAAGCTTATAGTAATTAGTCCCAGGACTTAGTATACGAAGAACCTTATGACCATCGAGTTGCACACCACTAATACCTTTTAAAGTCTTATACAGTTGAAAAACATAGTATATGTAACTAAGTAAAACTGAAAAAAGACTAGTTTAAAGGTAACAAAACTACCATAGTAAACATAGATAACATAAAGATAGAAATCATCCAGATAAAACGGAATTTTCTCAAACACTTTGCATTTACTAATTTCAGAAGATTAGGTTTTATTGATGAAGACTCTTGATTTAGTTTATATTTACAGTTTCAAGTATTCCAAAACTTAATCTGTCCTCACTTAACTTGTCAAAACTTAACTTATCCTGGACGATGACATTAACTTTAACCAAGTGGTGTATTACTCGATAGCCGGATGTTTGTACGCCAGGTTTTCGCACAAAACATTTTGAGCGTTTTTTTTGTCGTTCAATAAACAAACAGTAACCGTACTGGTGGGAAAAATCATATTTATAAAACTTTAAGATTTTTTTCTCGATTAAAGCTTTTACAAAAGTTTTTTTAACATAAGTTTGCTTTATTTTATTTTGAAACAAGTATTGTTTATTTAACTACTTTTGAAATTTTTTTATTAAAGATTTAAAATATTTACTTAAAAGTAAATTAAAAAGTGAAATATTACAAAACCGACAATAATAAAAGTTATCTAACGCAACTCATATATTTTTCAATTGTATTTTCTCGTTTTTATCGGCTCACGAATTTTAACAAAAACCTATTTTACAACTGAGAGGTGGTAGATGCTTCTCTCTATTAGATAGTTTTGAATCTACTACTTATAGTCAAATACTCATGTGAAACGTGGGTAAATTTTATGTTAGCTGTGAATTCATATGATATTTTTGTTTGATTAGTCTACTCTACTACCGTTTAAGATTGTCCAAAAACTAAATGTTGTTTAAGTTGGCAATTATAACATTTTGCTTTTCTTGCACTCTAATTCATGTCTGCATTTTATTATTACCAGTAGTTGATTGGTATTACAGAATTCACAAAGGTGTATGAGTTACCCATCATGCAACATTTTAACAAGCTACGAAGCCTTTAGCTAGAAAACAAATAAAATAAACGTTTTTGTGAAAATACTTTTAAATGTACCCTTTCAGTTTGTTTTGTTATGTCAATATTTTATAAACCGAAGCAACGGTCATTTAATGACGAAGCAACCCAACCACCTGATGAATTTGCCAACATTTACAACAACCGAAGATCAGCACCTGAATCAGACAAACTCAAAGCCTTTGAAAACGACCTATACGAAATCATCAGAAACCTCAAGTTCTCAAAATTTAGATCAAATTACCAAAAGATTCTAAACAAAGACATAAAAAAGCTGCTGAATAAGAAAATGGTTATAGTCTCTTCAAATAAAACATCAAACTTATACTATATGAATGCAAATAAATACAAGAAGCTAATGAAAAATAGCATAACTAGCGAATATTCAATTGACAACAAAAATACCATTAATGCCATTAACAACGAAGCAGCACAGATCCTAAGTAAACAAATGAGTTTAAAGAACAAAAAAGTTTCAAAGTATGAAATCAATGAAGCATTCCTTTCTATTAAAGACCATAAAGCGAACTTTCCACACGATATCAACGGTAGAATAATTAATTCATCTTAAACCCACTTAGGTAAACTGTCAAGAACAATTCTACAAAAACACATAACAACCATAAGAAAAAAATCCATGCTTAGCCAATGGAAAAACTCTGGCGAAGTGATAGATTGGTTCGAAAAAATCAACAACAAAAACCACAAATGCTTCGTGAATTTTGACATAAAGAACTTTTACCCAACTGTCAAAAGAAAACACCTAATAGACGCAATCAACTTTTCCAACTGTTATTCAAGGTTCACAGAATTTGAGATAGAGACAATCATGCACACATGCAAATCAGTAATGTTTTACGATAATAATATGTGGAAGAAAACCAACACTAATGACAACTTCGATGTACCTATGGGCTCATTTCACGGCGCCGAAATATGTGACCTTGTAGGTTTATACCTATTTCACCATTTGTCTATGATTATAAACACTGAGTCGATTGGACTATACAGAGATGATGGACTTGCCGTTATCAATCAAACAAAT
>NW_028140780.1:0-14950 GCF_965202585.1 Thalia democratica | reverse complement strand
CCGCGAGCTCCTTTTCAGTCAAAAATTTTTTAAACAATGAAAATTAAAGATTTCATAATGAAATCTTACAGTTGGGCTCTTAATTCAATAAATACTCTTAACTAGTGCTCTACTATCGCTTAATTTATCATATTTTTGATCTTAAATCATATTTTTTTTAATATTGCTAGAACTTTATTTAAATAAATGTGGCCCTCGAAAATTATTTTCTAAACAGTGCGGCCCGCGATCAATATTTCTTAGGAAAATTGGCCCGCGAAGTACAGAAGGCTGCCGACCCCTGATCTATAGTATACTTCATTAAACTATTCAAAGTGAAAATTTTAATAAAATATAAACAGAAAGAAAAATATTTGCACCTCTTATCAAGGAACCAAAACAGACGAGATATGGCCGCTTATAACTGCGTACTTGGATAAAAAAATCGATCATTAATAACTTTTCTAATTGTTTATAGTATGGTGATTTTTATTGTGTATAGAATCGTGTAAATTTTTTATTTGTATTTAATGTGCTGTTTGCTATGCAAAATCTTAGCTAATTGTTATTTGTAATTTATTGTTAGCTGTTAATAAAACATAATACTAGTTAAAATTTGCATTTTATCTGGTTTATCAATAAGTATTTTGAAAGTTGCAACCAACTTTTTCACAGTAAGTTGCACTTAGTTGTTTTTAAATTCAAATTTGAACAGTACTAATGATAAAAACAATCCTTAAAGAAAAACTTATACTCTGTTAATAATTTTCTTTTAATTTTTAAGATTATAGACGTTAAACTAAGTAAGAAATTCAAACTTTATTGTAGTAAAAAATTGTTAGTCTCTAAATATTGTAAGTACTGTGTTAAATGATAATATAGTAGACTACCGCTTAAGTACGCACTTTTTTTAGTACGCACCACGCCTTAAGTACGCACTTATCCAGATGGACAAAATCGAGAATCCATTCTCATTTCAGCATTGAAAATTCTAAGAAGTTCCCTCATATTATCACGGGAGACATATATTGGCTTTGGTGGTGCAACTTTATCCTTAGACTTGTTCCATAGAGTCATTTTTAGAAGCTTTCCATCCATTTTTCTAAATTTCTCTAATTTTTTCTAAATTTTTAAAATGGCTAATCTTAATGTGACATAATATAAAACTAGTTAACCACAAAAACTGAGATTGTGACAATCCTGTTATTAAATGTTAATTAACTAAATATATATGTAGTGGTTGCAGAAAAGTGAAAGAATAATGATAATTAAGCTGTAATGCTATAAAATAAATAAATCTAGATGACAAAGTTAAAAAAACCTACATATACAACATAGTTAAGTCATAATTTAATTTAAATGTACACACATTGATGTTTTGAAAATGTTAGGTAAACACAATGTAGTTTAGTATTTTCTCTCTAACAAAACAAAATATGGAAACTATAGCTTAATATTCATTTTTATATCAATGACTGACATTTACTTTCTATATTAAACGTATGTATTATTTATGTAGAAACTCTTTGTAGAAAAAATAAACCACTTTAAAGTCTATTAAAAAATTTTGCAGATTAGAATTATGTATTAAATTTTATTTAAAAAAAAGTCTTGTTTATTTGGCTTAATTATGTGGTGGCTAGTTGTAAGAAAGAAAACAAACAACTAAATTTCATATTATACTATCTTCGCAAAAAGTACGCACTACCCGTGCTAAGTATGCACTTTTTGGTCGGATTCAATTTGCGTACTTAAGCGGTGGTCTACTGTATACAAAAATAATTGGATAGACTATAAATGCACTTCATTCAAATGTTAATCCACAACTGAGTTAAGTTTTTTAATTATTTTTTACAAACTGTTAATGTTTACAGGGTTTCCACTTTACCTGAAAAAAACTGAAATTCGACAATTTAGGCAAAAATAACCTGGAAAAACCTAGAATTTTGAACAAAAATCACTAAAAAACCTGGAATTTTAAACAATTTTTACATGTTCAGTAGTAAAATTTTGATTTGACTATATAAATTAAAAACAAATTTCATCATCAATTTTTTTTTTTAAACATATTTAAAGTAGCTTTACCGTATCTTTTTAATGTTTTTATACTATTTAACACTTCTTACCTAAAATTTATTTAAATTTAAACTATAAATAAATTCGAAATTGTGTACTTTTAAAAACAAGAAGCAACCCTATGTTTAGCAATATATTCTTAAATGCTTATATGATTCATTGACAATTCAAATTGTATGATAACTTTGAGGAGGGTATATCATGGAAGTAACTTTTCAAGGAGCTTATTTAAATGATCCAGTAAATCAATTAAGGATATAAAAAGTCCAACATTCCTCTACAAAAATAAACATTGACTCTTAATTGAAAGCCTAAGTTAGTAACATAAGGTACTTTGTATACAACAGAAACTTTTTGATTAAGTTTTTTGTAAAGAAATAATTTTCAGAACATTACTGAAAGTCTATCTCCTTTACTATTTTTAAAACAAATTACTTTAAACTTTCAAAATATGTTCTTTTCACTATAAGAATACTGTCAGAAAGCAAATTTTGGAAAAAAATATGAACAAAAATAATAAATTTGTTTCTAACAACTTAATCGTAAACTAGATTGAAAAAACATTAAAATGCTCTCAAAAACTGTTAGAGGAGATTGATTTCTTATAAAATGTTTTTTCTTAATTTTCCTCTTAAATTATAAATTTAGTGAACTCTCAACTTTGTTCGCCTACACCTCATAAGCTAATTAGTTTCGGAAAACGGTTAAACACAACTAGTAGCTTAGTTTTTAAATTAAAGGAGCGTAATTTTTTTATTGAGCCTTTTGAAATTATGATGGTAATTAAAAGATTATACTAGAATATTGTTTAGCTATATCAAAAAAAAAAGTGTAGCAGAAGGTCTAAACCATAGAAATTAAAAAAAAATTATCCACAATTACTCACGAAGGTTTTTATTGCCATACTTTAATTTTTATTATTAATTCATAAAATTATTTTTAATCAATTAGGTCTTGCAACTAACTGTAACTTTTTTTAATGCTAGTTTACATGAACCGGTTTCCAGCATTATCTGGATTCAAATCGTTTTTTGTTAAATATTTATTTTGTGATTATTGTCAATTGACTGATCTATTGTTTGAGCTACTGTTAGTAGTTGATAGTTTTTTAGGCTTTATTCAAATGCACTGAGAATATTTATAGTACAGCTAGCAAACTACTTTTTGAGTTGTTTACTACAGGGTTGCCACTCTTTGGATCAAAAAATCTTCCCTGAGTAGCCTAAAACTTTCCTGAGTTTTTTTTCAAATTCTTAAAAATTTTATTATTTATGAAAGAATTACAATTTCAATTTAAGAATATTGAAGAACTAGCCGCAAGGCTTAAAAATTTCTGAATAACCACTTGAAAATAAATAAAATTGACTGTTTTGAACAAAATTTTAAAAATAGATTAACTTAATCTCATTCTAGGTCTAGAAAAAACATTTCCCTGAGATTTTTTGAAAAATCTTGAAATTTTTAGAAAAAATCAAAACTGCGCTGAGTTTCCCTGATTTTGAAAAAAAAGAATCAAACTTCCCTGACTCTCCTTGAGATTTTCTATAACTTGAAAATTACCTGAGTGTGTGGCAACATTAAAACAGTGTCAATACTGAAATTAGTAATAACGAGCTGTAAAAACAAAGCTAAGTAGTTTTAATCCCAACGCTTAAGTAGATACAAGTTATATATAAGTAAAAATCCTGACATTTTTTTAAGAACACTTTTAGACCAACTATAAAGTTTTTAATGCAGTTAAAACTTTAGATCAATTTTCGTAATATATTGTTGTAAATAGGGTTTTTTATTTAAACTGCTTTTAAAGTAATTAAGTTTTCAAATTTAGTTGATGTTTATTAAAACTGAATGAACTAGAACATTTAGTAGACCTTCATAACCTAAAATTTATTTGGTAGGATTATTATACTTTTAATCTGTTGAGTAAACTTTGCTGAAATTAATAAACTCTGACAACATATTGAGGTTTTTTCTATAAATCGAGGTTAATCTTTAAAATATATCTTATATCTACATTTATTTAATGAAAAACCGTATCAAATTAATAAATAGTCTAAAACAGTTTTTAAACACATGAAACGTTTTAATACAAAATAGTAACTATTAAAAATAATGTACAAATAATTTGTTTGTATTAATCTGTTTAATATTGTGCTTTCTGTTAGCAAACAAGAATTTATCTGCTTTTTTAATGTAGTTTAATGTGCATTTTTATTATTTATTTTTTATCGAAACTCACTCGACTTGGATTGTGTAAGATATAAAGACTTTACTGATTAATTATTAACATTATATTTAAGTAAAAAAATTATCAAAATTTTAAGTTCGGAAGCGTTACTGGTTATAAATTGATTTGTTTAAAGGAGCTTTGTGATAAGTTCTTTGTACAAATTCTTTGACTCCCAAAACTATTCATTGTGGTAAAGCTTCAGGCAGATGTACTACCACCTATAGTAAATATTACAATATTTTTAGTATAAAATTGAGAGTTGATTCTAGTATCTGATAAAATTCCGTTCTTCACTGCTTTTTTTATAAGAAACTACTTTACTTAAGATAGAACAGATCTATTGGTACACTATAAACTTTTTTTACAACTTTAAAATAAAAATAGCTTTGTGCTTTACTCGCTTGAAATAGATACACTACAAGAAAATATGTATAACATACCGAATGTCCTGTGTTTAAAAAAGTAACTTAGAATGATAATTAAATTATAATTATTTTAGTTTTTCGTTCAAGTTAGCTCAGTTCTACTAACCTTAAAATTGCTGGACAAAATTTCGTAAATACTACACTACTAGATAAATACTCTACAGAAAAACAATAAAAATAAGCCTTTACTTTTAACAAAAGTGGGCAAAGTACGATCCACAAATATTTACTTACAATTCCCCCTGCGATCAACTCCCACCCATTTTTATTTATTTATTCTTTATCACTGTTACCCTCATCCCTTAAACAGTATTCGGATTTTACCGCAAGTGGGAACTGGGCCATTCCCTTCTACTTTATATATGTTAATATTATATGTATAATAATATTTGATACAGGTCCAAATAACAACTTAAATTTTAGACCAATATAAATTCGCTTACTTATGTGAGCTCTTACATCTCCTGTGGAACTTAATGAAAAAAAACATATGGGTCATAAGTCATAACATGTTTTACTTAAAAACTTGGTATTCCAACTCTAATAAAATTTAAAAAAAAATAGTTTTTTTAACAACTAGGTTAAATTAATATAAATAAATAAAACATTTATTTTGTCATAAATTTATACTCTTTTATGGCAGGTTAATCTTTAAGCTGGTCAAATAAAAATAACTGAAACGAACTAAGCTTTTGTCTATAACAAAATACAATTTTTTAATTAATTTGGTTAATAAAATATTAAATACAGTCCTGCGCGACTTTACTTAATCAACTTTGAAGTTACTTTGAACATATACGGTCTAGCTTCATCAGTCATTTTGGGTTCCTATTTACCAAATAAACGACACCAATAAATATCTCATGTAATAGTAAAACATTCTCTATATTATTTTAACTTATAACAATTCATTTTTCGATTTTATTTCATATTGCAAGCAAAAAATCAATCAAAACCAGGTAATAAAAACGCGAACAGAGCAAAAACAAAACAAATGAAAATATGATCAACAAATAGATTCAATGCAGGATGTCTTGGTAGATGTGGCCGACGATGTCTTTGGCCTGTCCGAATTCGTTTTCGAGCTCGCACACTTTACTCAACACTTCATTCAGTTTGGCCAGCTGTTGAATAGTTATTATTAAATACTGATGAACTTTAACTTTTAAATTTTAGTAAAAAAAATTATTAAATTGCTGCAGCTTGTAACTGGTAACTAAATCATTCGTCTTTTAGATTAGTTTTTCAGTTTTTATTTTATTATTAAATTTATACTGATTTAGATTTATCAAATAATTTGAACTAGTGAGAATTGAAATTTTCTTTAATGTTATTTTAACATTTTGACAATGTATTTGAAAATAACTTAAACTTGTATACTGAACATTTTTCAAAAAAAAAGTGTCTAGTCTTAAAACATTTAGATTTCCAACTGATTCTTAAAACGAGCAAAACAAAAAAGGTAACTTTTTTAATTCTTGTGCTAAAAATTTGAATACTTCATAAAAAAATGCTTAAAGATTTCTAAATTAGAAATATTGTTTCTTTAAAGTCTTAATAGCAGAACTGCTAAAATATATAATCAACTTTTTTTTTGCATTTTTAAACTATTAATGTCAAAAAAAAAAGACTAGTTACGTTTTTATGGGTAATAAAAACTTTTTCATGAGTAAATTAGTTAAAGTATTATTTCATGAATATAGTTGAGGATTTTAAAATATTTATTAACGATAATATTACAAACACTGTTCTTATGAAGAACTATTTTGTTAATCTCAAGTTATAAAAGTTAATAACTAAAGTGAAAAACTTTAGCTAATAAATGTATATTGAATACATTAAAATAATAAATATTTCTTTTAAATAATTATGCATAAAAATATTTATTGAGCGTTTTTCTAGTGAAAAACTTCAATCAATATTTGAATTCATTTAATTTTATTGTTTTAAACCGGCTATGCAAGGGAGTAATCAAAAAATAATTGTAGTTATAAGTCAATTTTATAAACATAAATTTGAAACCCAAGCAAACAGCATTTAACTTATTTTCTATTAAAAAAGTCTATTAATTTTATACTTTTATATAAGCTTTAGTATACTTTAGTATAAGCTATTGATACAAGTATTACATTTAATGTTAATAACATAAAGTTTATAGTATTTTAAATAACATTAAAAACCTTTGTTTTTAAAGCTAGATTTGTTTCCTCATGCAAGTTTGATATTTTATCTTCAACTTGTTGGCATATGGAATCTACCTGATAATAAAATTGATTATTATAGACTACAGTAAAAACTGTTATGTTGAAATATTTAAACCATAAAAAAGACTGACTTTTTCAATTTGAAATATCTTAACTAAATACTAAGTTTTTGCAAAATATAAATAACTTGACTCAACTTTTATAGCGCACTCAAACCATTCTACACAACATAGATTTAAATTATACATTTTAAAAATGGTCTTACAAATGATGCTCTTCTAAATTTAGCGACTTCGAAAACTATGTTAAGTTATAATAGGGTGGACTACACGCGGGCCCGATCAGGTCCATTAACTAAAATCCCTGACCAGTGACGTACTTTGAGCTAAAAAATACTTGTGCAAATCAAGTAATGTTTTTAATTTACTTTTAATTTGATTTTAAATACATAGTAGTGCTTACGGGTTAGTCATTTTATTAAAATTCACTTTTGAGAATTTTATTTTTATAGTTTTTTTTTTAAATACGCGGCTAGCAAAAAAAAATTAAGATAAATCTGGCGCTCATGACTAAAAAAGTTGCCCACCACCAAGTTTGTATATACTAGAGTGGAATCTTTAGGTTATAAAAAACACATGTTTTACAAACGTCAGATTCATAAAAACTTTATTTATAGTCTGTTTTCTAAGCTAATTATAAAATTTATTTTACAAATAAGACTTAAAAAATAATAATAGAAAAACTATATTGAAAAAAAGTTGGCAACATATTTATATTGCAAACTTTTATAAATTAATCATATCTCAAAAGTTAATGAAACTTTATGTTTTATTAAAAGTAACTTTAAGATCACACTTAAAAAGTTTTCTTGAGAGAAAGTGTTAATTAGGGTTAAAAATGCCTGTACTCCTGTATGGCCTTAATCATTGATGGTCAAACTTTTCAGTAATAAATATCTAGATTTGTATATTTTTACAGAAGTGGTTGTTGTTTTTTAACGTTTTAATTTAGGGGGCTCAACTTTAAATCTTGTGATTGAATTATTGTGATTGAAAATTTTTACTTTAAAATATGTCTTTGGATTGTTGTACCAAACAATTTTGGTTGTCAACAGATTTTGTGTACATATGTAATTTATTATAAATGTAAATAATTAAATAATTTGAAAGGCATTCTTAGTTATTTTTTTCGAGATGTTTAAACATATCCTTAATATACTAATTTCATTTCTACATGATTATTTTTTCATAAACTATCAAACTTTTTTATCTAATGGGTTAAAAACTTAACAGATATATTTTAAAGTAGTACATTTTTTGATTTTTCATGACATATAACCCACGAGAAGCATTGACTTAGAGCCAATATAGCTTAGTACAACTTTTAATCTTTTTAATCCTTTACAAGCACATGCAGCTAGAATCAAGCTGGACTAAAACGTGTTTGAAAACATCCATATAAGTTTAAAGGTTCAGTATTGAAAATTGTTTACCGCCAA
This sequence comes from Thalia democratica, assembly GCF_965202585.1. Classification (NCBI taxonomy): domain Eukaryota; kingdom Metazoa; phylum Chordata; class Thaliacea; order Salpida; family Salpidae; genus Thalia; species Thalia democratica. Next base: position 6,538 of record NW_028140780.1, on the reverse strand, counting down.
GCAAAATTTACTTTTACTTCGGGTAATCCAAATATGCTGCTTTGCAATGAGCAAGTACAGGACTGTTAGCTAGTGAATTATTTTAAAAGATTATTTATCACAGCAATTTATCAAGTCGTGTATATAAGAGTTTAAAACTACAAAAACGTGTAAATAAGTGTATAAAGTTTAAAACTTCAAAAACAGCAACAACCAAAAATTAAAGGTAAATCAACTTTACTCAAGTAAATTAATGAGTTTCAGTTGATCTTTGTTTACTTCAATACTTTGAAAAACATTACGTTATGTAGAACTACTATGAATCATGCATAGTTGTTTTTTTTTTATGACTAATTTTAAAAATATTTATGACTAAGATAATCAAAAATATACTTGAAATTCAGCAAACTTGAATAGGCCAAGATTTTATATATAATGCATAAACTTTGATTGCTAATCTTAAGAAAGTATTTTTTACATTAAAACTTTACAATGAAACTCAAAGTTGTATATTGTTTTATTAAAAATAAAATACAATATACATATACCAACTTTTTTATTGACAACATCTATTTTCTCTAGAGCTTTTATTGGGACTAAATTTTATTGTATCCAAAAATGTTTTTTGTGTGATTAGATGCAATAGCATACAAACTTAGCCATACAAAAAGCTTTGAAAAAGAAGACATTGTAATTATTGTATCTTAATATTTAAAGCTGTTATAAGAAGCGTATCAACATCCTACCATTCCGTGCATTTTTGTCCTGAACTCTTCTAGCATGCTCTTGTCGGTGTCTCTCTTCTTCTCAAGGTTGTCCATCAACTGTTGCACGTGCTTCATGACATTATCCCTCGTGTCCTCTTCCTCCCCATCTTCGTCTGGAGTTAAAATTCATACAAAGTTTATTGAACTATACAAATCAACAACATAATTTTTTGATGTGCTTAAAAGTTTTATATTATTTTGAACAAAAATCATTTAGGCGATAGATTATTTTTCCCATCTTCGTCTGAAGTTAAATTTACAAATTTTAAATGTTAACAACTATATAAATAACTAATAATTTTTTTATTATTAATTAATTAAATAGTAATAAATAAAAGTGGAAGTAAAACTATATGTTTATATCACGTATATAACCCATCGTAAAGTAGATTAGATAATAAAGTATAGTTCTGTTAAAGCTGAAATAAGTTGTAAAAATCACTAATATAACAACTCATTACAGGGTTGCCAGTCTTTGAAGTAAAAAAACCAGCCTTAGTGACCAAAAAGAAGCCTTTGTTACATCAAACTAGCCTAAGTGGGTTTGAGTTTAAAAGAAAAAAGAGAATAAAAAACATTTTTAGCCAAAAACTGAAATCAATGATACTCAAAATCAATCTTACATGACAAAAAAAACTAAAATGGACCCCCAAAAGTAATAAAAGAAAATAATAAAAATTAAATTATGGTCGTATAGGGGTGTACAACATTTTTTAATTTAACATTGGCTTCTATTTGAAAGCTTCGAGTAGTATGTACATTCAGATACTTTTTATACAGTAAAAATAATTCAATAACTTTCAAATATATCTAAAAATTGATACAACCGTATCGAACTAAAAAAACACTAACAATCAATCTTCTCCTTTATTTTTCAAGCAATTTACTTCAAGTTTTTAAGAAATGTTCTTTTCAATGTAACAAAAAACTTATATGAAGCAGATTGAAATTTTTCATAAAAAAATAATATTAAGACCAAAACTAAAATAAAAAATCTGGGTTATTAAGGCTATAGGCAATACAAAAGTCTTTTTTTAACATTGTCTTGTCTTAAAATTTAAGTACTAGTTAATAGTCATTTCTTACAGAAAATAAAAACAAGTAACCTATCAAACTAGTTTATTTTGTAAAAAAATGTAAATATAAACCAAAATGTTTTATAAGTTCTCACAAAAAGACTTACTATAAATATACATACTTTTTGTTTTTAGAAGTAAACACCAAAAAATTTCAAGAAACTTTCTTTATGAAGTTTAAAATATATAACAAATTAGAAATGTTGAAAATCTACAAAATAATACTATTTAAAAAACATTAAAAAGGGTAGTTTCCAAATAAAAATGATTTTTCTACCTAAAACAAAACTTTGTGGAGCTGTTAAAAAATTATCTAGTAACTAGTTGTAAAATTTTGAAAAACTGAAAGAGAAGATAGATTTTTTGTAAATTTTTTTTTTGCTTATAAGATTTTACTTACATAAGAAACTTATTGAACTGACCAACTTTGACCTACATATATGACTTATATCTTAGAAGTTAATTTAAAATTAGGTAAGTGGTAAATAGTGTGAGATAAATAAAAATTGTTTATGTGTATACAAGTCTTTTTTTTTTGTTCCTTGCTCACCTAAGATCAAACTTGTCTTACATGGTATTATAGAAAGATCTTGCTGTAATACCATGCAAGACAAGTTTATTCTTAGGTGGGAAAGCAACAAATTAGCTAAAAAAAAACTAATTTAAAATTTCAAATTAATAATTAATAAGAATTAATAATTTCAAAACTTATTGAGTTAAAATGAAACTTTATGCCAGAAATCTTGTAAATAATTGAATACTGTACCTTACTTAATCTAAAGGTATAAAGGGGGGCTAACACATCTAAAATATAAAGAACAACACCATAAACTTCAATAGGTTCACTATAGAAGGCACAAACTAATGATACAAAAATCTTAGTTATATGAAAAATATATTTATCCTTATTTTACAAGAATTTAACTTAAAATTCTTGTAAAATCGTACAATACATACAATAAATTTACAATGTTAGATATTTTCGAATTGTTTTTATGCATTTTTTAGAATTTTAAAATGTGTACTTAAACAAGAGTGCATAGACTGACAAGAGGTGACTGTAATAAAAAATAAATATTTACCAGTTTTTGAACACAAAATTTAGAAGAAGAAAAGAAATTAAAATCACACTAAATTAAAAAAATAGGAATAAATAATATAAATTATAAAGTAAATAAAAACAAAACTTTAAGTTTACTTGCTAATATTAAATTATGTAGTAATACCATTATTATTAAATTTTAAAATAACAAAGTTTAAGAAGCAAAATTATTAAACTATGTTAAAATAAGGAAATAAAGTATATTTAATATTAAGCAATAAGGCAGATGCATTTTACTGTCTCAAAAAATAAAAGCATTGGTAAAATATTCACACTCTAACATAAATACTGGCCTGCTAGCAGCCAAAGCCACCCATGTGATCACACAAAAAGTTGAAAATTTAAATTGTACAACAAATAAACGAAAATTTTTATTAAAACCTATCTTGTATAGTTTACAATAAACCTCACAGACTTTTTCATTATAATCTTAACCAGTTTTCCAAAACAACTGAAGTGCTTAGGGGTAAGAATATTTAATTTACAAAGTTTAACATTGGTCCTTATATAAAAGGTTGAAGTATAACTTATAATTCAGTTTTTATAGAAAATTAAAACTATAATTAACTTTTAAGATATAGACATCTTAGTATAAAGTTTCCAATACAAGCATGTTGGATGGACTTTTTTTTGTCAAATTTATAGGAAATTTAATTAACTATTTATAGTCTATTTTCTCCTTAATTTTTTAGGTAAAAACCTCAAACTTTTAAGAAACATAGTTCTCATATATTTTAAAAGACTTGAAAAGTTTTAATTTTCAAATATATAAAAATAACAAATTAGTTATAAAACAAAAAAAAATGGTAGTATTTTATTTTTTTTTTAATTAAAAGGTATTTGTGCATTGAAAATGTTTAAATATTAGTAATGGACTTACTTTAAATTTTTTTTAAAGACTTCTTAAAAAATCAAGGAGAAGATATGATTTTAATGAAAAAGCTTTTTTGTTTTTTAAATTTTGAACCTTCTACATGGTACCTAATGAGCTCACCAACTTTGAACATTTTTATTAGGAACCTATTGAGGTCACTGACTTTGATCGGTTATATCTTAAAAATCACTTTAAATTTTGTGAAGCTATTAAAATATCTGATAGCTCAGATAAAACTTTAGAAAATAAGTAAAAAACAAGGTAAACCCAAACATGCCTTTTATTTATCATTAATGAAATATTATACCAATTGTATTAAAATTGTAATTTTAATTTTATTGTACTTTAGATATTTATTTTTCTTCAAGGTGAAGAGTAGTTATACTACTATATTTCCTAGAAACTAGAGCTACCAAGCTTTAAAAACCATAAGTAGATATATGTTAGTTATTACATTCAAATATTAACACAATTTTTTTTGCCATAGATGTTAGTTTAAGAAATTTTTCTAAACCACCTTGTTTCAAAAAAACATAAAACTTTTTTTCAATTGCACAAGTTTAAACTTTTTACAAAACAACTTACTATTGCTTTCAGGATTATCAGTCACATCTTTTTTGAAGATTTTTTTAAGGGGAGAACTTGGGATTTTTTCTTCTAATGAAGGTGATTTTCTTACTTTTTTTGAACAAGATGCAGCATCACCCTAGAAATATTAATAATATGTGTTTTTTTAATTTTTAGCCAAGTTATATATTTATTTAATTTTATATTAAGTTAAATATTTACTTTAATTGTTCTCTTTTAATGTTTAATAGCGAGTAAGAAATCAGTTACTATTAGACAATTATCAAATATTTATTTTGAACCATACTCCTGACCACTTAAAACAAAACTGAAAAGTTTTACAAACGTTTAAACTTGTTGCAAAAACAAAAAGCAATAGATAGTACTAATTTTTATATTAAGTAAGTAAATTTTATTAAAACTTGACAAATAGATATCATTTTATGCTGGTAAAACTTTTGGAAATGATAGTTTTTATTTGGCCAAATATTAAAATATTATCTTTGAAACTAGCATAAAATAATATACAGATATTTTAGTTGAATTTTCTAGTGCACACTTTTTTCAACTTTGATTAAAATTTGTTTACTTAATTGTAATTGCAATAGTAGTATAACTCTTTTAGGTTTGAGCCTAACAAGAATTGAATTACATTTTTTTTGTATGCTTAAACTTTTATGATTTATAATTTTAAGTAACAGGTATTTTTGTGCATAGATTTTTTGGCTATTTTTTTATACAAAAGTAACATTTATTTATTTAAATTGTCAATAAAAAAATTCTTACTGTAGCATTATCTCCTTCAACTTGTAAACTTTTGGTACTATCCATAACTAGCTTCTTCTTTCTGTATTTTTTCATTTGTTGTTATTTTAACTATTAGATTCAATTTCCTTGCAATGTTGCTTAATCTAAAATTTAATAGTTACTTAGTTTGTACATCAGGGAAAGTCAAACAAAACTATAGCAATTTAGTTTTAGTAAAGAACTTATACTACGCTTAACAAAATACGTAAATTCTGAAAATATTAATGACTTAACTAAATTTTTGTGGACACTATTTATAAAATTACAATGATTACTCTTCGTGGTAGTAAAATAAACAACTTTTTTTGTTAATAAGAGTTTAATTATTGTTGTGTACTTATAGTTTTTAAGCTTACAATAAAAGTTCTCAACTTAAAAATAAGAAAAATAATACCACTATAATTTTTCTTTCACTTTATAATTAAAACATTCTCTTTACTTGATCAACAACATCCTATACAAATAAAATTAAATCATTATTAAAAAAAGCATTTAATATTAAGTTTTAAAAAAGTTATTATGTCAACTAAGTGAAAATTAAAATATTTTTTAAGATGTTTGTAAGAAATGAATATTAAACAAAAATTATTTATTAAGTCAAAAAAAATGTTTAAATTTTCTGTAATGATTTTTTTTAATTCGAACATATAAAAAAGTATTATAGTTATTTCAAAAAACTTTATAAAGTTTCATTAAACAATAATAATCAGAAATCTTATGTATGTAAAAATTCAATTTCAAGAAATTTGAACAAGTTTTTTTTGGAAATGTTTAATTTCGAAAAACAAAAAAGGTTATTTCACTAACAGACATAGAAAAATTTACAAAAAAGTTTTATAAAAATTTATAAGCTGGTTTATTTTTATTTTATAAAATTTAGCTAAACTTAAAACTATTTTTGTTTTTATTTATAACCAATAATCGTTCATGATTTACAAATAGTTTTAATCTTAGTGCTTTATTTTAATTACAACATGTTTTAAATTTTCAAGAACTAATTTCTTTACAAAATATTGTATGACACATTTTAAATTAAAGCTTGTTTTTCTAATATAATATAGCTATTAAAACTGTTTTAGTGCAAACAGAAACTTTGCTAATAAACATGTAGCGCCAATCTCCTGACAATTTTTTATTATTGTTAAATGAAGAATAGTTTTAGTGTTTAACTTGCTTTTAACTTATATTAATATAAAAAGTATGTTTTCACATCGAATTAGGATTTAAGATATACTAGTTTTATTATATTATTAATATATACATGCTGATTTCTGGCTAATGTATAAAACCATCAAAAACAAGCTAAACTTAAAAACCATCGAAAACAAACATGATTAATGACCAAAATAGTTTACAAAAACAAAAT
>NW_028140779.1:0-15000 GCF_965202585.1 Thalia democratica | reverse complement strand
ATTGGAATATATTTTTTTATTTAAATGGTTGATGATAACCAAAACTTTTATAAATTATTAGAAATATCTATGCCATTTATATATTGCTGTGGTCATTGTTATGCCAATAGATGAAATGACATCATTTATTTTCAAAAAAATATATGATTGTAAATTTCAGAGAGACCATTTAGTCCTGCGATTTGAAAAACAAATAACTTAATTTCTTAAATAATAAAAATACTTTAGATAAAACAATGAAATATACTTGGATACAAATCATCTAATTTTCAATAAGTTTTATCCAAATTAAATTGGGTTTTTTGTTTGAAAAAACATTTAATGCAACATTACATTATTATTTTTTAATAAATTTTGATTTAATATAAATTTATTACTTTCAACATTATTTTAAGTAAAAATTGGACAAGTAAAACTTAATTACATAATAATTCTGAAAAAAAATAGTAAACATGGTTGCCACTGATCAAGCTGAGAAAAATTTCCTGACTTTTCCTGACTTTTTACAAAAATTTTCCTGACTTTTCTAAATCAAACTGTTAAATAAAACTTATTCTAAAATACATAATCTAACACTTGAAACTATATAAAGCTTCCAATCTAATTTTAATACAGGTTAAAAACAACAGTGTTTTTGCTGAATTCTATCATCAAACTTCCAGTACATCACTTAAACCATCTGTGTATGATTGATGTTTGTAATAAACAGCTCTATCAGCAAAATAGTTGTATTATTACCTCAAAACACAGATTGTCTGAAAAAAGGCACAAATTTTTAGCATTCCTAGCATAAATATATCTTGATAAACAAACGACATATAAGGAACTTCTACAATTAAAACCTTGAATTAATAACAATCTTTTATAACTAAAATCTTAAAACAATAACAAATTTTTACAGTTAAAACCTTAAAACAATAAAGAACACAACTTTTTAGAATTTCCTAGCATAAATGTATCTAAATAAACGAAACAACATATAAGGAACTTTAACAATTAAAACCTTAAATCAATAAGGAACTTTCACAACTCAAACCTTAAAACAATTACGAACTTTTACAGTTAAAACATTGAAACAATAAAGAACTTAATCAAATACAGTTTTTTTAAATGTATGTACTAAAATTTATTTTTTCCGTTTTTTATTAGCACTTCAACCTCTTCATCTAATGAAGATATGGTTTCCTTCATCTGAACTGCATTCCGCTTCATTTTCTTGGCAGTTAAAATCATTTGCCTCTTTTTCTTTAAATCGCTCTCATCTGCTGCCCCTACACTTGTTGAAAAGAATTTTTTCTCTATTCAAGCCACAACTTGTGGGCTTCATTTCTTTTCTTTTAGCACTCATTTATTTTTACTTTCATTTATAAAATATTTCCTCTTATCATTTAGTATAAAATTTGTAACAAATAAATATACTCTTATTTACTTTAAAAACTTAAGTTACTCTACAAAAAATACAAGTTAACTTAATCTTGGCATATACCTCTCTTATAATTTATTTTATAAATTTAAACAACTTTGAAAAAATTATAAAGAGGTAAAGTATACACATAAACATGTTACATAAAATACTAAACTAACTGCTTAGTTATAAAGAACTCAATTATTTACTTGAACAAAAAACACTTTGATTCTAAAATTATGCTAGATAAACTTTTTGTATATATCACAGTTTCACTATGGAGGTGTCCTTGCTACAGATCATCAATACTAAAAAGCTCAGAAAATCTGCTTGTTCAATATGTTAATAGAAAATCTTTGCAGTTTTTTAATGGATATTTTACTAATTTATACCAGAGGAAGGCATTGGAAATAAAATTAAATACTTTTGTAAATTTCTAGGAAAATTTTGAATTTTTTTTCTGACTTTAAAGGACTTTTAATTAATTTTTACCATTTGAAGGCTTTGGAAAACAAGAAATTTTGTAAATTTAAACTGATAAAATCTGACTTTTATTTTATCAAATTTCCTGACTTTTTTTCAAAACCCCCCCATATTTTCCTGACTTTTGTCGTTTTTTTAAATTTTTCCTGACTTTTCCTGACCGAGTTGCAACCCTGAGTAAACCTGGAAGAGATTTCAAAAACACAGTGGAAAAAAGTTGAAAAATAAATGAAGTTATAAATGTCATACAATAAAAATATATTTAAATTGTGCTGAAATATGTGGTGCATCTACTATAGCATAATAAATATGATAATGAGTTGTATTAATAGAAACTTAAAATACAACAACAATCTAAAATAAAAAAGGATTACTAATAACTAATCTTATAAAAAAATATTTGTCCTCAAAATATCATTTAATATAAAAGCTTTTGAAAAATTAATAATTAAAGAAAAATTTCAAAAGAAATAACAAACTATTAAAACCTTAACAGTCAAAACAATTAGTCACATGATAAGTTCCTATATTTTTGTTCATATTAAGCAAACCATAAACAAAACTACACTTAAATTTTTAGAAAATGAAACTAAAATAATATAACGTTCAAAATAAGCAGTAAATTCAAACCTCATCTTGTAGGTTGGATTGAGTTGAATAACTTCAAACTGTAAGAAATATTAACTAATACTTTTTTTAGCAGGTGTCCTACCAAATGGTTTTACTATTTCTGCAAATACGGAGCTGTTTTTAATGGTTGACTGAGCATTAAAAAGCGTTTAAAATACTAGCTTTCAAAATTCAACAAAAACTAGTCAAAGTCACTATGTAAGCTAACAAGTAAATTAAGCAACAGAAAAAAGTCAATAATAAAAGATCGTTAAATTTCAAACTTATCAAGGTACATGAGCGAATAAATTAAATAAGGAACTAATTTTAAATTAATTGTTTTTAAGTTTTGTCCAAAATTATAAAATGAAAAAATATATAACTTTTTTTCATTATAGTTACAGTTGATTGCTAGTTTTTCATTATACTTAATGTAATAAAAAAACCTAATTATATTCTTTAGCGTTGTTTTATTTCTAGAATAAAGTACATTGAATCATGAAAAAAGTATTTATTTTCATCTTTTTTACACTTATTAATGTAATTAAACAATTTAAATTTTCTCATTAAAATCTAAAGCAATTTATGAATAATTTACTAATAATTTATTTATACTATTAATATTGATAGATAACTGTTTTTTAAAAATACTTTCTTGAATAAATGAAAATAATACTGATTAGTTTAATATAAAAAATATTGTTTTTAATTGTATAACAAATTTTTATAAATATAATTTAATTTTAAATAATCGCCAAAATAAAACTTATAAAAATATTAGTCTAATAAACTATTAATTTAATTAGAACTAATTGACTAAAAAGTTTTTTAAGATTATACACCTTATTATAAAAGATTAAATAATGAAACTCTTAACATAAAAATATTTCAATAAATAAATAGTTTGAGTATCTAAAAAGGCTAAATACTCATCTGAGTATACTTTTCTAGTTTTTGTTAACATTGTATTTTATTAGACAGATTATTGATATTATTAGAATCCGTATTTAAACTATGATTTTGAAAAATTAATCAATTAGTACTAAAAAACTAAAAAAAAACTATCATTAAAAAAAAAACGAATTTACATCCTCAATCAATTTCCATCAACTCATATCTTTTATTTATTGTTTCCTTTTTATTAATAAGACTATCGAAACATCTTTACAACTCATTACATTTTTTGTGAACATTAATATCATTCAACATACACTGCCTACATTAAAATACTATACATGAGTAAGTTTTGATAAATGCAATCTAACATTGAACCTTAACATTTTATTTTAATTTTTTTAAGTCAACAAAAGTTGTATTTTACAAAACTTGATTGCTAACTGTATTTTAAAACCTTAATATTAATATTTTTAACATAAAATTAGATTATTAACCAAAATGAGTAACAATATTTACGGTTTTCTTAAAGGATGAATTATATATTTAAGCTGAATAGAAAAGAAACTATTTAAGTTTATAATTAATAAGTAAATGTAAAAATAAATAATTGAAAACTAAAAATGGAGTAATTTATTTGTACTCAAAACATATAAAAAAGTCATAAAATTTATAAGGGGCAGATTTTAACTTTTTATAAGTTTAAGTCATAATATTAACTTTATATTTTCTTCATAAGTCTTTCTTAAGTCAAAGAAGTTAATACTTACATAAGGTTCGTGAAAATTACTGCTAGCTATATTGTTTGTTTCTTGTATTATTTTTATGGTGTATCATTTTTTTTTCTTTACGAAACAGTTTCAATAACGTACATATATTGTAGTGTAGCAGAAAACAATATACTATTTTGTAAGTAATAAAGAATCAAGAGTTGTGTATGGAAGAGAACTGAAATAACTAATTTTGTGGGTAAAAGTAAAATATGCGAAATATATAAACCCAAAATCGGAACTTCTCATGCAAACTCGATAGCTGAAAAGTTCAAGTCGTCCGGCCCATTTGTTTGTAATCAATCGACCCAACTTCGAAACCGCCATTATTTACAATTTTAATTGAAATTATAAGTGAGTATTATTTTATTTTTAACAAAGGAGTTATTTATCATCATAAGACTAGAAATTAAAAACTATTAATTGTTAGTTTTTTTTAGATTAAAAGTAAACTTATTTTGTATTTATCAAAATAAATTTTTTATCTTTATATCATAAGGTCATATTATTTTACAGGTTTATCAAATACTAATTTAAATATTTTTATAGATCATCTTGAATAAACGTACAACTTTTAAAACTACTAAAAAAAATTTGAGCATATAATACTTGTATTTCTTTAACAATTGTATATTTGAGGTTCTAAATTGAAAAAAAAATTCTCAACTTATTTAAAATTAAGGAGACAAATATAAAAAATTAATTATTTAAGATTTTTATTTGCAAAACTAAGTTTTACCCTTTAAGGAATCTTCAGTTACAATTTAAATTTGAAAAAAAAAGTAGAATAAAAAAAGTTTTTAAATAAGCTCTTATAACATAGAACAATTGGTTATAAGTTGTACTATATCAATTAAATAAATTTTATTATTATGCAATCATTGAAGTGAAATATACTTCAAACTACACTGAAATTAATATCAAAAAAATGTAAATGCTACTTTTAATGGGAAAGGGGGTAAGTGGGTGTGCCTTATTTTTAAAAGTTGATCTTTTAGTTAGCTAGCAGTTGCTTTTCACATTTTTTGATTGTACGACATTCTAGTTAAGAAAAAAATATAAATGCATTTATTTCGGAGGTTTAACATTAAAGTATGTTATACTTTTAAATATAAGTAGAAATACTGTGAGCACAATGCAAGAAAAACATTTATTAGTCAGCAAAAAGTTTAATACAATTTAGAATTAAAAACTATTTTAATTTTTTTATACTCACAATTTTACAAACATTTTTCAAAACTTTATTACACGGTAAAACTTTAAACACGATTAAACACTGAAAATAAATAACATATCAAAAATGAAAATATATAAAAGTACAAAATTAAACTGTTAAACTGTAATAAATTTTGTTACATATGTAGTGCTTATAAAAATGATTTAAATAATTAAAGACTTGAATCAAAAACAAAAGCTCGCTTCATAATTTTACTAAATTAAAAAAAAATTCACTACTAAATATCAACTTAAGTATCAGAATCGTTTTGGGTAAAGTTTGTAATTTAGTTTTTTTAAACACTTTTATTAAAGCAGTGCGAAACTTTTTGTTCATCACGTTGTATATAACAAAGTTCCAAATAGAATTAGTGGCTAGTAGAGCCAAGAAACATGAACCCGTGTGTTCGTATAAGTTTTGATGTAGTAATTTTCTTCACATATGTAATAACAAATGTGGTTGTACAAAGTTAAAGATAAACAACAAGAGAACGCAAAAACCATAACTACAAGTGTAAAAGACATTTGTATTTCCAATGCTAAGCGTTTAGAGATTTTTCTGTTTAATTGTTTTGACTTCATATAGTTTTTTAAAAGATTACTGATCGTCAAAATTGTTAAAATCCACATTAACGAAAACAAGCCAAATAAAAGAATTGAAACTACTTTTTGATTTAGTGGTACAACGCAATCTAAACAAGTTTTAAAACGAGGCTGTAAAAAGCTGTCTTTGATAACATGTTAACGTTTTCAAAAAATGTAAACAAAAATAAAGATATACATACAATCCAAGTTGTTATTGAAGAAATTTTTGCAATTTTTAAAGTATTCAATGCTTTGTACTTAAAAGGAAAAGCCAAAGCATAAAATCTGTCTGTCGCAGCAAAAACTAAAGACATAATTGATACTAAAAAGGCTATTGGTAAGATATACTCTAAAATATTGAATACGCTGTTAATGTTTTCATTATCTTTCAGAATGAGCTTTAAAGTGTTAATGTTGTAGTTATAAACTGTAAAATTTTGACTATTTGTAAGTGTTCTAGGTGTAATAAAATATTCTTCTTCTATAAAAAGATACGATTTTCTACTATAAGACAAAATTGAAATGTAAATAAAGTAAAAACTGATCAAAGATCCCAAACAATGTCTGAGATGGCAATCGAAAACTTATAAATGTAGTTGACTATGACGCAGTTGCTTTGACTTCCAACAACCAATAGTATTGCGATGTTTCCAAAGATTGAAGTTATTCCGATGAGTAAAAAAACAACCGACACAGTAAAAATTTCAACCTTGTGTCTGCAATAAGAACTTGTAATTAAATTTACCTATCATAAAATTTTATAATGGAAACAAAATAGCACAACTGCGTAGTTTTATTTATTATTGTTCGTAGTTGACATATTTTGAAAAATATTCCAGATAAAAACTAACCAGAAACATTAAAACTATAAACAATAAAGTAAATAATTTAACTTTATAAATACTGTTTTATATGAACTTTTTTTGAAAATTTAGCTTACGATTTTTTTAGAAATTTTTAAAACACCATGACTTACTTTGTTCTCGATATTTCATTCCATACAGTTGTTTGAACTAAGTTTGTTACTTCAACTGTAACATCTTTAGCCCGAAGGTACCATAGTTCGATTTGTCGCACTTTAAAAACATGTTTTTTTCTTTGACCGTACTTATAATACAACTTACAAAATAGTACTTTTTGAATTTTTTTCAAAGTGAGAGACTCGATAAGAGTTGCAGTACCAATCTAGCCCCCAATGTGTAAACTTCAACGTTTTGTAAAAAATCAGCTTCTATTCTGTAATAAGATACCAATTCTTTAAAAGGTTGCCTGCTTCTACAATTGAGTACAATTTTGTAGTAGTATAGCTCTTCGAGATTTATATCTGCAACGTTGAAGTAATTCCACTTGCTCTTAAAACCTTCACATGAACATTGATTAATTGTTTGTTTAACCTCTTTACTTAAATTTGATCGAATGTTAAATAGTTCATACGTTTCGAACTCGTTGAAAACACCATTTTCATTGCATTTTAAATTTAAATCTACAGTGGGCTCAGGTTTTTGTGGAAAAGGGTCAAAACTACTGGCGGTGGAGGGTTTTTGGTAAATAATTTCGTCAAGCTTTCGGTAGTAGTTATTTCGGTTGTAGGTTTCAAAATTTTTCTCTGCATTTACACAGGGTCTTTTAAATTTTCGAGGAAAAATACTAACAAAAAAAATCTAAAGTCACTAATCATAGTTTCTATCTTTCTTTAAATTTCTTGCACTATTGTCTGCAATGGTAACAAAATATAATTAATTTAATAATTTCTTAACAGTAAGTTACAATCAATTTTATAATGCAAGGGTTAGCAAATTACGGCCAAAATGCGGTCCACTAAAGCCAAAACCTGCGGCTTGCAGGTATTTTTAGCTAAAACCATACTTTTTTAAGAACATATAAAAATAATTTGTAATATAAACTTACAATTAGGGCTCTTAATTCAACAAATAATTATTACTAAGGATATACATTGCTCATTTTGTCACACTTTTGGTTGGGTCGGATTTTAAAGCAAAGGTGTTTTCCCTAATATTTGCTGAATCATCAATTAAAATTTTTGTTTTTATTATTTTAAATATTTATACCCTTAACCCTAACCCACCTTACCCAAAATATATATATGTTTTTTATTTATACCCTTAACCCTAACCCACCTTACCCAAACATATTAAAAACTAATTAAACATAATTTTTTTAATGCTGACTCAGCAAATATTGGGGGGATTTTCGTCACATCAACAAAAGGACTCCTTTTGGTATAAAGTAATATTTTTTATACTGATTTCTACAATTATTTTAAAATAAGTGCGGCTCTCGAAGACTTTTTCGAAATAGTGTGACCCGTGAGAAATTTTTTCCGAGAGCCCCTGCCGACCCCTGTTGTAACGGTTGGATAATTAATTATAAACAAATATTACAAACTAAGAACAAAACAAGTTTAACAGAAAATTTAAACTAAGCAACTAGTATATATTGTGATAAAGTCAATACAAACTGTGAAAAATCAAAAGTTTCAATTAAATTAAAACAAAAATAACTTTAAGTATGTATTTAGTTATAACAATGGCAACAATTTTTTTTCTGAAGGTATTTTATAAGCTTATAATAGCCTGATAAAACTTTTTTATAAAATAGTCTATCAATATTTCGACCAAAAAAAAACATTTAAATACTAACCCTCAAGATTTTTATTTTAAATTAAATAGTTAGCAATAAAAAAGTAATAACTTGTATAAACTACTATGAGTTAAAATTTAAATACAGTTTTGTTAATGTGTATAAAAAAGTCATTAATTTTTAAATTAAATACACCATTTTAATAATTTTTTTTTCTATTCTATAAGGTTAAAATGAAAAAATATTTAGTGTGAATGTAAATAAAAAGTTGTTCTATTATGAAATTGTAATCAGATAACAGTAAACTTCTATAAATACGACGAAATCTTTTAACAAAGTCTCTAGATTACTATGTAAACAAAACATAACATTGTCTAGTGTTATTTTTAAACGCCACAATTAATCAAAATAATGTTCAAAAGCTTTATTCTAAAAGGGTTATGCTGTAACAATGGAAAACGAGCTTAAAATACTTCTTTAGAGAACGTTAAAGTAGCCAAATTGCAAAACTGTCTACTTAACACGTTTGAGATGAATTAACATTTTTAAAGTATATTAAATGTTGACTAAAAACATACCTAATTGAAAAAATACTACTAGTGTGTGGATATATTATTATAACTTATTTGTTTTTAAAAACATTTTCTTAATTACATTGCATATTCTAGTAGTTAAATTTTAATGCACCTATGTCTACATTGTTCGAAAAATAATTATATTTTGTGTTCAAGATAAGCTTTTTGCACGTGTTTAACTTAAATTGTAGAAGTTAAAACTTAATGTCTGCTTAAAAACTACTGAGAAAATTTTATTAGTTATCATACTGTAAGTTTAAATACTAGACAATTTTTTGTACTTAATAAATTACAAAAAACAATAAAATCAACTGAAATAAGTTCAAAATGTACGTCTAGTTGTGTCAAACAAAATATAATTAAATATTTGTATTAAATTTTATTGCGGTACAAAACTTGAAATAATAAAAATCTTCAAAAAACGTTTATGATAATTATTTATATTTTATACTTTGTTTGAAATGTATAGAAACAGACATGGTTTTTTATTATTAAAATCTTCTTGCACTCAAGTCAATTTTGTGTTTTCTGTAAGTCGTAAAAAGATAGAAATATTTTCACTTAGTATAAAAGTTTGTTTTAAAATATCGTTCAGAGCCAATTTGACTATTTTTAATTTCAATTCGTTTATAAGGTACGTAGTAATTCGAAAAACTAAATCTAGTTCCAATTTAAACAAGGTTATTTTTTCACAAAAGTGCTTTTAGTTTAGTGTTTTTATTACGTGTAATATAATCTTTTCATTACCTTGTTTTTACAATTTAACAAATATAACAAGTAATTAAAAAAATGAAACTAATTCTAGTTTAACAGTTTTTTAAATTAAAACTGATTTTAATTTATACCATAGTTGTTGCATCTTAACAATGAGTGATATTACTTGCATAAGTAATGTTGCATAAGTAATATTATTTAAAATTTATATTTAACATAAAACTAATGCAAAAAACAACTCGCTTAAAATTAATTACAACTTCCTTTTAAGTTTTGATCTAACTAAAGCTTTTTTAACACAATTTATCGAAGTTTCAGTCTTAAAGAAAATAAACAAAATAAATCTATTTAACGTATTGTTCTATCTCATGCATAGTTTTTTTTATGGAAGTATTATAACTAAAGTGCCATTTTATACATTAAACTGATACAAAATAATGATTTTTAAGACTTCTTTATTTTCTTTAGCCCAATACAATCACTGTTACTTAATTAAAGCACAATAAGTATTAACATAACAAAAAGTATTCTATTAAATCGGCAAAGTTAAAATATACAGTGAAAAAAGTTAAATCTTCAAACTAAATCTGAATAGTTTGATAACTGCAAATTTAAAATTGATATACAAAATGAAGTACTACAGAGAAAGCAGAACTTTTTAAACAGTGTATAGAATTCAATGCAAATTAAGCATAACATGATTTAGTGTTTTCTTTAAGCATTACGCCGTAACACAAATATTGTTCTAAAGCTTTCTACAAATAGCTTAAGCTAAAAATACTTAAAATAATAAATTTGGTCACTAATTTATCGCAGCATTCAATGATTTACAATGATAGACAATAATTCTCGTAAAGTTTCAAAACTAATTACGTAGGTATATGAAAAATTTGGGTAATTTTTAAGACACCTGTTTATTTTTTCACATTGTTTTTATTTTTTCTAACTAAAACTTAAAAAAAAAGATTAAACTAATACGTTTAACAGTCAATTTATTAAAGTTAAGATAAACACATTGGAAAAAATGTAAACAAAAGTATTAAAAATCAAATGTAATTTTTATTTTTAATAGTAAAATCATATTTGAAACTTAAAAAAAATTAAACACAACAAGAACTTTCAAAGTGGTAACAAATAAAATACAGGTGAAGTTTTAATAGTGCCTTGTAAATAAAGATAGAAACTTTTGAGTAGTCTCGGTTTATTAAGTACCAGTGGCGTAGCATGAGTATTTATTTAAAAATTTAATATTTTTTAAACAACTATAACTTATTTTTCTAATAAAGATTCGATTATAGTTTTCTGTACTTGCACAAATGTAAAGTAACTAACAATAACTTAAAAATTGATCAAGGTTAAAATTCTATAATAAATCGCATAGGCTACTTGTTATCAACTTAAACAAAATATGTTATTTCAAAATGAGTTAGTTTAATTTGAGTTTTAAAAGCGAGTCCATAATAAGTTATGCTGTGTATACAAATGAGCCTTAAAAATACTTTTAATAATCACTAAACTAAAACTAGAGACATTGATCTAGCTCAAATATTTTTTGAAATCATACATCAACTTATGAATAGAAATCAACATTTAAACTTGAGTTATAACTGTGTTATTAATTGAGTTATTATTATGCTTTAATTTTATTAGCATATACAGAGTTAAACAGTTGTAGTTGTTGAACTTTAAGTTTTGGTTTCTTAAGTTAAATTATTTATTTTCAAAGCTTTTATTTTGAACTTTAAATTTGCTACTTTTTAAATGTGCATAGTTACATATTTGTATTTGAATGTAGTTCTAGCTCACTTTAATCATGTATTGTATAACTAATATATTGAAGAAATATACCAGTCATATTAATTGGACAATTTCCAATTTCAAGCACTGTAATTTATCAAAGATTCATATGTTATATAGTTTTAACTAAAGGAAATCACACTAACACTTAAAATAAAAACTAAAAAACTAATTGATGACAAAAAGTTTGTAAAACAAAAATGCTATACTAACTTCTAGTAATAAACTGAAAAGTCAAATAATTAAGTAATGTACGTTTAAAAAATTTTGTAAAGAGCAAAAATATCAACATAATTTATAAAAATAAATTATTAAGAACAAAAAATAATTGACGTTTTGTAAGGATAATACGAGCTTCAATAAAAAAAAACATAATAATTTGCAAATAAAACTTGACATATTCGAAAACATAAATTAACTTTGATACGAAATCTCAAATAGACTACCCTTATCAAGTAATATCTCTTAATTTTATTTAGAAAGTTTAACGGTCAACGAAAAAACCTGATAACCTAGTATGCCCGATAAAGTCGGTAGTTTAAAAGTTAGTTAAATATAATGCAATGCTGTTGTGTGTTAGGCGCATTAGTAAAACTTATTTCTTACTTAAAAAAAGTGTTACAATAGATCAAATAAAGTAATTTGTTATGTTTCTTTTTTATTACACTATAAACCATGACTCATTCAATCTTACCTTATGTATAAGACGGTTTAATAATAATTGGAGTAAATAATAGGTTGTACAAATACGAGATTTTATTAGACACTAAGCTTCTTATTACTAGTTAAAATTTAAACAAACTATCTTAAGATACCTAAAACATTTTTTTGTCGAAACTAATTTTAGTATGCTTTTTCGTAAACAAGTTATAGTTTATTATACCTTAAGTTTTGTTGATTCACGTACTTTAACTAATTTTTGTCATTTATTTACATGCATTTAATTTTTACACACTTATTTTTTAAAGACATTTTGTTGAAAATATGTGTAATGAAACTCGATAAAACAATTTTTGAGAACTTTTTATTAATTTAAAAACTTCTATAAAATTTTATCAAATAATTAGTTACATTCAAAATACTGATACTTTATTTGTTGTTTACAAAGCATTTAAGAAAAACCAAGTGATTTCAAATCTTAACTGAACGGAATAGAGAAATAACAAATTAACTTTAAATTAGTGTGTAAAAGACCAAAAACTTTTGAACTTGAATACAGATTTAGCTTTGCAACAGCAAACTTCAGACCAGAGTTGTATTAAAAATAACTGTTAAATTAAAAATTTGTCAATTTTATTTAGTATTTGAAAACACGTATACTTACAATTTGTTTTGTTTAATTACTTTAGTCATATTTAGTCTGTCTTTATTGATAAAGCATAGTATAGTACTAAATCCTATTTAGTCAGATTCTTTTTTGGTAACAAGTTTTTACTTTCTTAAAACTCGAAAATTTAATTTAAAGGCAAGTTAATACTAAAAGCCTACTTATTAATAATTTGATTTGAAAATTAAACTTACTACTTAATCTTACTAAATGTATAGAACATTTTTAGGTAGTAGTATGTATATTTTGATTTATTAGCGAACAACTTGCTTTTATACAAAAGTAAAAAGTATGTTATCATCTCATTGATTATTAAATATTCAACTAAACTTGAAACACTTAAAAAACTTTATTCTGTTTTTAGCCGTACCAATTTTGACATTTTTTCTTAATTTTTCTACTTGTTTTTTGTTGAAAAAATATAAGCAAAGCAGTAATTACAAAACACAATTTTATCACGAGTTATGGTGAAATACTTTTCCGTTTCAATTCTCAATAATACGTTTATTATTTGCTACTTTGCTAACTTTAAAATTTGTTTGTAGTGATGACTTGTTACTTAAATTGTTTTTCAGTATTTTATTTGTAGTGAGTTGCAAATCATAATATATTCGTAAGTAAAATTATTATTTAGTATAACCTAGCTAGCTATAGAACTAACTTCTATAGAAAAATAGTTATAATTTTTTATATCGATGATTTACATATAGTTTTTAATTAAGTTTAATACAAACTTTTGTGTATGCTTCTTAATAGATATAAAAATATCTTGATTGGTATAACAAAGCTTTGAAATTAAACTAGTAGGTTAAATTTATAAGTTATTTTTCACAATGTTGGATGGTAGCAACTAAAAAATAAACATTTTGAGCTAAAAATTAAGAAATTTTTATAACTTTTTTAGATTTTTGTTCAAGTATATGGTTTTTAAATAAGAATACAGTACTAAATGAATATAAGTATAACTGATTAGAAGAGATTTATTTATATATTTTTTTCTACCATGGCTTTGACTACGTTTATTTAAGTGTTGCTGAATTTTAAAACTAGAACGATTACTACTATTTTTTTGATAAAATTTGTCGCAAAATGTTTTACTAATTAAATAAAATTTAGAAAGTAACTAGCTTTTAAACAAAGCTGTAAAATCTGAGTTAGTATTATTGAAGTTGTTTAAAATAAGTTGAAAAGAAATAAGTAGATTATATTTTTAAAACTTAAGTACTATTTTCTCAAAAGAGTACATAAGTATGTTTTTTTTTGCATATAGAACACTTTGTACATTCTTCAAAAATATTTCAACTTTTCATCTCTTTTTAGATACAGCAACGCCGAAAAACCAACTGGCTTTACTAGAAGAATTTCTTGCATGTAAGACAATAAATACTGAAGCATGGTCGAATGGTGTCTATTTAAATGCAACAGTTTATAATGCTGTATTCCATAACTCCTCTGTAAATCAAACTATTAGGCAAGCAGGGTGGTTTTCATTTTTTTTTTTAACTTATAAAAAAATCCTAAACTTTTTTTGTAACTCCATAATTATAACACAAAATAGTTACTAAATAATTTATAAAAATTTATAAAAATACTTATGTTAAGGATAATGAAAAAAAATTACTTTGTAAATACCTTTAAAACTTTAAATGGTTGGTTAATTGTAATATTTCTATGTGTAAACTTTAAGTTAGTCATAAAGTAAATTATTTAGAAAATTAAGTGTATGTTTTGTTTTAGTTTATTTCATTCGTAAATTCTTTTTCATACAAAAAAATATATTTATCAAGCTAGCTCGTAAATCTCCTTGAAACTTTTCTGGTAGTACAAATTAAAAAAGATTCTAAGGATAAACTAAATATTATATAATGAATATTATAACTCTGAGTTGATTTTGCTTGAGTCAAAATAACTTTTGACATCATTTAAAAACATTCAAAAACAAGTTGTATAAATAATGCAATTTATTTAGAGAATTTTCGACTCAATCTAATCGAACTTTTGTAAAATGTCCGGTTAAATTTGGTA
>NW_028140778.1:0-15000 GCF_965202585.1 Thalia democratica | reverse complement strand
TTATAAATGATTTAAATAACTATATAAACAAAGTTTTTTTTTAGAGTAAAACTAACTTTTTTTTTAACTAAACTTTTTCATCAAGTCGTAATCTTAAATAAAGATAAATAAAGGATATATTTTTATATTATATTCGCAAAAGCTAATGTAAACTTAATTACCTACTTAGTGTTAAACAAAGTTATATTAGCAGCTTTAGTAAAAGTAATACGTTACTATTAGTGATCAAGGTTTTTCTCAATTAAACTTAATCAAGTTTTTTGATAAAGCCTTTTAATCATCAACTTAGTTTAAATAATCTTATTACTTTGATAAGGCAACTGATAAAACACGTTTTCGAACAAAAAATTTCTAACTTAATTAGTTTACAAAGGATTTTGATAATAAATAAATAGGACGCTTTTGTATTAAAAAAGAGTTTTTTGTTTAATTTAGACTAAATAAATTATGTTTTCTAAACTTTGTATTGTTGTATATCAAAAAAGTAAAATGTAATCTTTTATAGTAACTTGCAAGAGGTAAAATAAGTTTATTATTAAATTAAGCCAAACACATATATTATCAAAAGCTTAAAAAGTAACAATTTAACTTATGTAAATTAGCTTTTCTACAAACTAACTGATAAATCATATTCCTGGTGCGTATAAAAGCTGTTGTGACGTTAAAAGCGGAAATATAGATTTTATTTGCAACATTGTATTGTTAATCGAATTGCACTCAATAACTTTATTTACCTGTTGTTTAGGCACAAACAATTCATTTTTTTATAAGCCTTTACGGCTAGTTTAAATGATTTATAATATATCTAACAACTTTTTAACCTTTGTAATCAATAGTTTTTATTGTAAAAAATATTTACTAACAAGATAATAATTAAACAAATTACTGAATCTAAAAATAAATTTTGAACAACAATTTAAATCTAATGGTTTTCGTAAGACTATTCTATGTTATATAACAATCATGTAAATCGGTTGTTTATTTTTTATCATTTCTATACTGAAAAAATGTTTTGCAAAGTATAAAGTTTAAAAATTTATGTTTTTATTACTTTTTAAATAGTATACTTTTATAAAAATTTTATGTACATTTATAAATTACATGCTTTTAGTTAAAAATATAGTACTAAAAAGAATTTAATTGTAAATAACTTCTTTTCTAAACTAACCGTAAAACAAAAAACGGTATTTTATCACTTTTATTTTCTTAACATTTAGCAAAACAATCAACAACTTAAAACTTACAAAAATTCAAAATCAATTAATTATTTAACCTTTAACAAACTTAACAATAAATCATTGACTATATGTAATTGAAATAAAACCTCTAGTACAAAATTTTTTAACAAAAACTATGTTTTATTTAAAATTAAAAGTTAAATCTCTTAATATGAAATTGTTGCTTTTAAGTCAGGGATATTTTTTTTTTAATTTTTCAAACTAAATAAAACAAAAATTAATCTCTACTTCGCATTAATTTTTAATGAATTTTTATGTGTTTAAAATCAATCTATGTTAATAAATTTTAAAGAATTATTTAAAATAATTCAGTAGTATATAAATGTATGTTTAAATAACTGAATCTGTTAAACAAGCAAAACACAATTAAATATTATTTTGCAACACATGATTGTTGTGATCATATTAGAAGCTTAAAGTCAATTCATCTCAAGTTTTTCTTATAAGTCTAGTTAAATAACCAGCCTTACAAGTTTAAAGGTTTAGCAAACATATTGTGTTAATTCAAAGGAAATTTTAACTTAGTTTGATAACAAAAAAATATTTAGGTGTTAATTTTTTTATCTTATTAACTTCTCAATATAATGACAATTAAATCAATTTCTTTTATATTTTAAAGTGGATTATCTTTTTACAAATCATAAAATTATGACTAGGATTTTAACAAATTATTTTTCTATGGTAGTTTTTGAACTAACAGGCATCATAAAAATATATAATATAAGCTTACAAATACATTTTATAAAACGTAAACTACTGTGGAAATTAATTTCAAAATATAAATGTTAACTTAATCCAGATTTAATTAATCAAAAGCTTTAAGTTTTCTATTTTCGGTTCAGTCTGTTTGACTTGAGTTTAACGATTAAATGCCTTAAATAGGATTAAATTATTAAAAGCAGTTTAAAGAAAGTTTGAAGTTCAATTTTGAACGTAGGTTTTATTTGTTTAAAAGTCTAAATTTTATTTGAAGTTTTAATCATAATATGTAAAGTTTAAATTTCTTAAACGTTGTTAAATTTTAAACAAAAAACAACTAAGATTTTATCAACATTTAGATTAAATCAAGATAACGTTTCGTTTTCAATATTTATAACTATCTATTTATAAATTCAATGTGTATTGTAAACAGAAAACTCATTTTGTTCAAATAAACACATTTCTAATAGGATAAAATTAAACTTTAGAATACCGATGTGATCGTTTTCCTAGATTAGTATATTATCAGCAGTTTTAGCATTAAAAAATCGTTTATTATTGTAAACTTTTATAAAAGTATAACTTATTGAAATTATTTTTCAAAATACCAATTAGTTAAAAATATGTGTTCGTTTAAAAACCTTTATTCTGGTAAAACAAATTGTGTTTTTAAAGAAGTTTACTTTTAAAATTATGTTTATTTAAAATACTGTCTGGCTATTAACAAAGTATAATGTTAAAATTATTTGAAATATATACATATCATTAAAAAACTTTATGTATATACTATTTTATGTATCGTAAATACACTTCTTTAATTTATTAAAGACTGTTAAAAAAACTAACAATCAAACCTTGTATAAAAAAATTCTATCTTTTAAGAAGATACACACAACAATTTTTGAACAAACTTAAAATAAAATACAATGTTAAAGTTCTAAAAAAAGATGTAATTCGATTTAGAACTTTACTATGCTTACTTATTTCAAGTTTCTAACAAACGTCGAAATTGCAAGATTGGAAACTGTCAAGGCTGTCTTGGTTTTTTATAGCAAAACTATTGTTTTTCTCATTTTTAAATACTTTATAATAATCGAAATAACTTTCTAATAGATTTTAACAAAATCATTTACACTGAAACAACTATCGTTATCTAATTTTAAATTTAACACAGAGCTTTAACTAATTTGTTTATACGATTAATCAGTACATTAAAGTTTAAAATTTTGTTTCAAATTGTTGTTTTCCTTAATGAGTATAGTTTGAATATTTGCAGCATAATTTTATTTTAAAAAGCGGTTTTTTTCTCACTGGAAGAATATATATTAGTATTCAATACATAATTTGTTTGTAAAATATAAACAAACTTTAAATGATATTTTTAGTGATAAATATTCGATTTTAGTTGTCTACAATTTAATTTAATTTGTTTGATAAATGTAAAATAATTAAGTCAGTTTGAGGCTTACAAATTCTTATACCAATAAGTTTTTTGACCAATGGTTGGAAGAAACAACTGAATAAATATTTGCTAGATTTGTTACAGAGAATGAAGACGTATTGTTACGTCACTAACTCTTTCAAACGCTCATCAAGTTTACATGAGTTTTTTTTCTTTAAACTTGATTGAGTTTTTTTCTCATGCTACAATGTTAACCTATTTACAAAATATGATTTAAATTACAATTTTACTATTTTTATAGCGTATGTATATTGTTTTAATTAGCAATAAAAGGCTGATGAAATAAGTTTTACATATCTCCAAAATATAAATGTAAAACTTAAAATATAGGTTGAATGAATTACTAAAATTGCGAAAAAAAGGCAACCTTTTCTACTTGGTTACATCGTATCAAATTTTACAA
Organism: Thalia democratica; assembly: GCF_965202585.1. NCBI lineage: Eukaryota > Metazoa > Chordata > Thaliacea > Salpida > Salpidae > Thalia > Thalia democratica. Next base: position 11,198 of record NW_028140778.1, on the reverse strand, counting down.
TCTTTTTTATAAATTACTTTTGGCACGCAATTCTAATTACTATAAATATATTTCACTGTAGTAAAGCAATTATTACTAATTGAATTTTTAAGTTACTTAATTGATCAAACGCTTGAATAATGTAAAATAATTTGAACACTTAATATAACAAAATTGTTTATAACTGTTTAGCTTTCAGCTTTATAATGACATAAAATTATATGAAGCAAACAAAAGAATAAGCCTTAACTTAAAAAAAAACATATTAAACAGCTTTTACTTATTTTTGTATTCATAACTAGAAACAAAGTAACTAGATATTTACATTTATTTGAAAAAATCAATTGTATAATTTATGTATATTATAATAAATACTTTAGGTACTTAATTACATTGAAAACATAAACTTTAAAGTATTTCGGCTTAAACTTTTTTAAAGTTATATAGTTTAATTTTTTTGAATAAGAAAACTTAAAGTAAAAATATTTAATTCAAATTAAAAGAAAAACATTTCCAAAAAAGCTATATATCTTTAATACTTAAATAAATAAAAAATAACAGCTATAAACTATGGTATGAACTTTAATTTTAGAAATAGATAGAAGTGTGTAATAATACAAAGTAAAGATTGTTAGACCACATACATTTACATAAAAAAATTAATAAACATTGAAGTGTAAGCTTTTAATTATGAAATAAAAAGTAATCTAATTTTTGATATTTTTGTTTTTAAAATAGACATAAAAGTACAAAACAAACGTTTAAATATACAAATATTATATTTATTGTGAAAATATAGAGTGACTATAACTTATTTTTTTTAAATAAATTGATATAACAAAAAACGTTTAACATTAACTTTGTTTAGAAGTTTAACAAGACATTTCAATGTTTGTTAAGATCAAATTTTATATGCCTTTAAGTTTCAAAATAAACAAATGTTTATTAAACAATCTCAGTAATATTTTTATATCGCAAAAACTATGAGTAAGAAACATCATTTAGTTTTTTTTTTTGCTTTAAAGTTTTTTTTTAATATTGTTGTTCAAAAAACAAATGCTTGAAGCAATCGGATTTTTTTTACCTAATAAATGTTTACTGAACAGAAAAGTCACTTTAAACTTATGCAGGATAACTTAATTTTGATATTATTCTGTAAGTATTTAATTGAAAATAATTTTACTTTCACGAGAAATTTTGTGCAAACAGTTTAAAGCTATGTTACACATTAACCTTCTAAGACTTTTATATAAAGTAATTACTTTTGATAGCAAACTATTGCTACATACCATTGTAATTTAGTGCATTTAATAACTTTGGTCAAGTTTACAACTTATTTTAAAGTAAAAAAAGTTGCAAAGTATGTCAGTTTCGTCTTTGTAGCAAATTTACGTGAATTTACAAAAACTACTACTTAATAAGTAAAACCGTTAAACTTTTCTTTATGACTTGACCAATGTTTATATACGCATTTAACGTGAACTAAAATAAACATCCCCAAATTGCTTTAATGACGTAACAAAGAGAAAAGAACGCGTTTTAGAGTTTCATGCACGATTTAATCAATCAACTTTTGCTTATAAATTTCTGATGATATGTCGAACAAATTTATGCCGTTAATTTTTGTAAGCCCTTAAAGGCTAAAATCTGTTTAGTTACAAGTTTTAAATAACAGCTTTTTTAAGTATAAATTATTAGATGCATAGAAAAGATTTTATTTTGCCAAAAAGGTTCTAAGGTTGTAATTTTGTACAGTTGTAATTAGAATTAGTACTTTTAAACCGCTAAGTTATAATTTTTATAAAGCTACTAAACTCGTACTTAGTTATTTCTAAATTTTTTAAAGGTTGTTTAAAATATTGCTTAAATCTTATATTATTATCTAATCATTGCGAATTTCAATTCTAAACAAAACATTAACCATTATTCTTATATAAATTTTTGATCATTTCTATTATCATATGTTAGTTCGTAACAAAAATAGTATTTTTCGCAACATTTAAAAAAAGCTTTTTTTTTCAAGCACTAAAGTAGTCTATGTTATACTATGTTTTGATCTTTATTGTCAATAACTTATTTAACTATATAATAATTAATTTTATTGTAAAACGATCAATCATTTTGTTTTGTATAGAAGATAAACCTACGTAACACGTTAAATATTAACAAGCAAATTTTGTACAATTTACTCATAACATAGTGCTACTTGATATAAAAAAGTATAAGCATTTTCTATATCTTAAGGGTTTTCTACATAAACATTCGAAAAAGCTTACTTTAAATGATAAATTTATTGCCTTATTTAATCTTAAATCATGCTTTAAATAAATTTTATAACCCTTATCTTAATACTTTATCATATCATAAAAAATATTAATTAGATAAAACCATTGAATAAAAATTAAAATGAATAAAGCAGTGAATATATTTTTAAATAAATTTTAATGAGGTAATTTTCAAAGTCTTTTTTTAATTAACTTTTTCAACAGTTTAGTATAACAAAATTAAATTATTTTGAACTTTAACTATTTATCACTGGTAAGTAATAAAAAACAAACTGTTTCTGTCGTATGCTATTTAAAAGATTGAAAAAAACAAACATAAAACTTGTAAAGTATTTATTAAAAACATTAAAGACATTTAATCATTTTATGACTTTTAGTTGGTAACAACTTCTAACTATTCTATTTGAATTGAAATTATTATTGCAAATAGTTTATAAACTTATTTATCTAAACTACTAGAAAGTATACAATTTCAAAAAAATGTTTACTTAAAGTTATTATGAAATTTGCAGACGAGAAATGTTTTGAAAATTTTGAAAACAAAATATTTAACCAACAAATACTTCCAGTTAAAACTTCCAGTTAAACACTTTGATGGCGTAACTTGTTTAACTTCTGAATAAACTTTTAAACCACTAATTTGATTGTGCATTTGAACAAGATTATGAGAGTTTTCGTCGCTATTACACTTATTTTTAATAAGGTCAAAAAGTCTTGTTTGTTTAATTACATGATGGCTTACTAAATCTAATGCTGATTTAAAACAAAGTGTTTAGTAATTTATAATCTACACGTTATAAGAAATAAGTAAAGTACACTATTTGTAACTTTCGGACATATAAAACATTGTAGTAATGCTTTACTTTACAGATTTTCTAGTAGGATTTATTAAGTTTTATTTTAAAATGTAAAGTACTTCTTCAAATATCTTGTTTTAGTATTTACTAAGATTAAAACTTCTACTATAATTTTAGTTTTGATTTTATATTATTTATAATGCTTAAAAAACAAAAACGTAAGCAACTGATTGAAGAAAACTAAAATTAGTTTTTTGTTAAATGAAAATAATCTAATGTATTTTATTTTAAAAGCTTTAATCTTGTTTAGTAAAGTTAGAGAACTAACGGACTAAGTATGTTTAACTTTAAATTAAACTAAAACGAAGGCTTCCAATATTAGGCTTAAATAAATTTACTGTTTGTACAAGTCAGTTAACATTTTAACATTGTAGTGACGTCATAATGAATTTGTTAAATGTACTAAATGTATATTGTTCATAATACAGTACAAATATATTTTTGTAATAAAGTTTATTATTAATTTTAGCGATATTTTTTGTTTTAAGGATTAAACAATAAAACATACATGATATGACAGAATTGCATTTAGAAAGTTCAGATCAGAATTTGATAATAATTAATATAATTTATCACCTACTGTTTTGTTACGGAAATTTATATATTGAACAAATCTTTCGTCACAAAGTGTTCTGAATAATAAAAAATTGTTGTTTTATTAACTGTTTTTGTTTCATTTCAATTTTGTTCGCAAAATAAAAAAAGAACGACGAAAGGAAACTTTTTTAAGTATGAATAAAGAAGCTAAAGTATGTAAAAGAAGCTTAAGGTCAATGTGTTAGTATATAGGCTCGTTTAAATATTGAAAATTATAATTGCATAAATTTTTCTAAAGCATATTATCATTAAAACTAACATAAAATGACTTAGTTTAGTATGTTTGTTTAAATATAAATTTCGAAACAGTAAAATTTTGAGCAATAAAATTATTTGTTACAAAAATAAAAACTATTTTTTTAATTTTAATATATCATATTGATAAATTAAAGTAATTAAACAATTTCCTAAGCAATTGTTGTCATATAATAAGGATAAGTTTTTAAGTTAGAACCATTTTATAAATTTATTACTTTATTTAAATCATTTTTTAAAGTGTTTAATACCATTATTTAATAAAAAAACAAATCAGCCAATGTGGTAACAACTTTATAATATAATTTACTGCTATTGTTTTAGATAAAAAAAAATTATATCAACTATGTCAATTATTTTTTATCAATGAATTATTACTTTGAGTTTAAAATCATTATAATTCCTTTCTTTTCCTCAACTTTTAATCATACTAAATTTTAAATAAAGCTAAAATGAGAAGAAAATATTTAAAAAACCATACCAAACAACAGCAATTTATTTTTTTATTATGAAAGTGTTTTTTATTAATTCTATTTAATAATAACTTAAACGCGTAAGTTTAAAAACTGTTTTACTATTGACTTCTTAAACGAACATTTTAATTTAAAACTTGTAGAAGAGAGCAATTTTTTAGTTGAAAAATGTTTGCATTTGAGCTTTATACTGACGTAACAAAGAGTTTTTTATTTGTTTTGTTAAAATTTCACGGTTTAATTTCACATAAAGTATATTTATAAGGGGAATTATTTTTTCCATTCATACAACTTTAAAATATTTAAAGGTTTGATAACTGAAACCTTCGTAAACAATAAAGTTAGTTTCAATTTGTTCAAAACTTTTTTTTTTATTATTAGATGTTTTTTAAGATATTTTTATTTAACTTTACTTTCTATTTGTGTTACGTTGTAATTGTCTTGTAATTGAAACTTCAAAATCATATTATTTGTCATGAATATGTTAGATAACTTTTTTACTTGTTTATCAACAATAAACTATTCGTAACTTCTAATTTGTTTTTCAGTAGTCATGTTAACAGTTACATATAAGGTTGTGAATAGTTTATCTTAGTTGTTTAAAACTGTCGATCACTACAGCAAAAAAAAGTAATTAAATCTAATATATTTTTTATGACTTTTTATGCAGGTAAACTATTAGTAATAAAAGCTATAACGATTTCAAAGATATTTAAATCTACATACTCATTTTGGTTTTGTGCATATATACACGCTAATAGTTTCTTTTATAATGATAAACTAACGCTTAAAACTATATGTTTTACATAGGAATGTAATGGTTTCTAATTTTTTCTGTACAAACGTAGAAAAAAATTCTTAAAGTACGATAAGAACTTTACGTATAACTTTAGCAAAAACAGTCTAGTCTTATAAAACAGTTCCTAAACTAATTGGCATTAGATAATTATCATAGAATAAATGTTTAAGAAAGTTTAGATCAAAAAAAAATTACTTCAATAAGCTACTGATGACAGTAAAAAAAAGTAGTTTTATGATTCAGAAGTTGTTAGTTTACTCAAAATTGACCTACATGGAATTAATACTTCAGCGCAGATTAGTCAAGCAATATAATCCAACCGGAATAATTATGTAATGCTACAAACTAAATCTCAATATTTGCTATTATACGTCACAACAGCGAAAAAAAAAGTAAATTATAAAAAAGGAATAAAGGAAAATAAAATAAACTAAAATCTTACTAAAATAATGAAATAACTTAGAGAATACAAATTTAATAATATTTAAACAAACTTGATCATTGTATTGACTTTTTAAATTTTCTACTTCCATCTATACTATTCAACCTAAAATGTTTATTGTTTCTAAAACTTTTTGTACTAAATTTTCTAATCTTTTAAACCGTATAAAATTGGAAACAAAAAAATAGTTAAAGCTATTCTGAACATTGAAAAACAAAATAATTTCAAATAAAATGTGTAAAAAAACAAATAAAAGAATGCATGTACACTTTGTAATGACGTAGCTTGTTAAGTTTTTGCAATAGTGTTTAAATAAATCAATAAAATTTGAATTTAAACAAGACTATTAGAGTTTAAAACGCAATTTCATTTGTATTTTAAAAAGTAATAAATTCTTTTGTTTTAAAATTTTATCTTGGTTTTGTATGTTTCATACTGATTAAATTATATTAATTACTAGTTTTTTATCTATACAAAAAAAAAAAACTAAACATCTTTAAAACTTTGTCAAAATATAAAACATTATAGTATTGGTTTTATTTGCAGTATTTTGTTTAGGCTTAATTTAGTTTTATTTGAACATAATAACCTTTTTTTCAAAAGTTTCTACTATTTTTGTTAATTTTTTTATCTCTACTTTAGTCTTAGTTTTAGTTTTTTTAAATTTTTTAACTTTAAAACAAAATTTTAATAAGTTACCCAAATATTTAAATGTTAGTTTTACTATTTAAGCTTATTAAATTTATTAAAAAAAAATTATCTTTATCAAACTCTAATTACCTATTTTACTTAATGAGTTTAATTAAAAGTATTGTTTTTAAAGCTTATATTTCATTTACAAAATTAGGAAAACTAATCGACCACATATGTTTAATTTTTTTTCAAGATTAAACTAAAATACAAGACTTTTAACACGAACCTTAAATACACTTAATTTATGTACAAGCCCATCTGTTTTTATTCGTTATAGTGACGAAACAATGAACTTACTCAGTGTAATATTAATCAAAATAATGTGCGAAAGTAAGTTTGTTATGAATTTTGTATCCCATTGTGGCAACGTTTTTTGTTTTAGGGTTCCAACAATTAACTGTATATGATATGATTAAATTGTTTAAATAACGTTTAGATGAAATGTGAATAAAATTTTAAAAAGTTTATTACTTTATTTTTTATTAAGAAACCTAATAACTAAACTATTTTATTACAACGTTTTCTAAATATTTTGAAATAGTTAGTTTTTAGCCTTTTTTCGTTTGATTTCAGTTTTCTTAACAGAAAAATAAGCGACAAAAAAAAATTATACATACATATTAAGGAAATATATTTAAGAGCTTATTTTAAATATATCTAAAACATATAGCCTAATGCATATTTTGAAGTTTTTTAATGTGAGTTAAACTTACTTGATGATGAAAACATTCAATTTAACGTTCAATAACTTAGTTTTGTATATTTGTTAAAGTATAAATTTCGAAGCAGCAAAATTTTGAGCAACAAACATTTTTTCGGACTTTAAAAAAATATTTGTATGTGGTTTATTATATTGAGCATTTGAGTAGCTAAATTATTCTCTTAAGTTATGTTATCAATTCACGAAATGTTTTTAGGCTATTAAATGCTAATACTTTATTACAAGTAAACTTCAGTGATTGTAGTTACAATCTTAAAAATAAATATAGTGTTGTTTAACTAATTCAAAATTGCTTAAAAAAACTTTTGTAATTTTTTTTGTCAATTAAAAAAAATATTGATATCATAAACATTATAATTTCTTTGCTATTCTTAATTTGTAATCAGTCTATAACATTAATCATAAGTTAAATAAAAAAAAATCTAAAACCTTATCTAACCGCATCAATTAAACTTAAAATAATTTAAAATGTTTTTCAATGATCTAATTTAGTAACAACTTTTACAGAGCGTTTAAAACATTTTTCACTAATGAGTTCCTAAAGAAACAATTTGAATATAAAATTCATACTTAAGGCAATTATTAAGGCATTTTAGTTTTATTTTTTCTACGCTTAAATTTCTAATAGAAAACTTTTTAGTAAGGTAAATTACTTCTCCATTTTTACAACTTTAAATACTTTTAGATTTTTTTTTAAACCTTTGTAAATGAAAAACTTTGATTTAATTTGTTTAACACTTTATTTTTTATATGCAAGTATTCGTTAAGAAATTATTTATTTTACTTAATTTTTTAGTTATTGTTTTATGTTGCATTTTGTGTTGTATTTTTATTTCTAATACATTATATTGTTATGTAGGAAAACTATTAGTACAAATAACTGTAAATATTTCAATATTTTTTTACTTACTTAGTTTTTATGCATTAATAAACGCTAATAATTTCTTCAGTATTTATCAAGTAAGTTTTTAAACTAAAAAAAAATTATAAGAATGTATTATTTTATTTTTGTTTTGTAAAACCGTAGAATAAGTATTCCTAATCAAATTGAACACTTTATTAATTTTGCAACAAAGTATTAGTCTTAGAAAAAAGTCTTTAAACTGATTAACATTATAAATATCATACAGTTAAATGTTTAAGCAACTTTATAGCAATAAACGGTTTTATACTTCGTGATAATAAAAACTATTTTTAAAATTTTAAAATTGTTTGATTATCGTTATAGAGCTATAAAAAAAATTAACCAAATAGGATTAACACACCAAAATATTCTAGCACGAAATAAAACCTAAATAAAGCAGTAAAGCTACAAAAAAATGTAAATATTTGCTTTCAATGTCACGTTTATAAGCCCGGGAAATGTGAGTCTTTTCAGCAAATCAGATTACTTAAAATATATCTTTGATTTTATTACAACTTTTTGTGTAAACAAACTTTATTTTAACTTTATTCAACTTATTGATGTTTTTTAATAACATGCTTTTTATTTATAAATGTAAAATTTTTTACAAAAGTTTTAAATATATAGACTAAAAAGTAATTTTGTTCTACCTTAAAGATTAATTAATAAAGATAAAATTAAATTTATTTTGATTAACAAAAAAGTGAAAGTAACAATTTAAAAAGTTGAGTTTATTACAAATTATTTAAATATAAAACTAAAAAAAAAGTATGGTGAAAAAAAATAGAAGTACATACATTTTGTTTATGAAAACTTTTATTGTTGAAAAAAAGTTAATTTCTAATTTTATCATAGCAAAAACTAACTTGACAATAACAAATTTTATTAACTTGTCTAAAAAATGTTTACAGTAGGCTTGTTTAAGTTATAGTTGAATCTTTTTATAACTAAAATTGATTTTAAATTACGAGCCGAAATGGTTTTATTTCTAAAAGTAAAAGAATTAAATATTTCTAACTAATTTGTAATTATTATGTAGCTAAATGTGTTTATGAAATCTTATTACACCTTAAAAAAATTCATTTATTAAGAAAGTAATTAAAAGCAACAAGTAATATTTACATAGTCTACTTGAAATATTGGTCTTTAAAGTTCATACGTCACAAAACTTTCTAAATGTGCAGTAATGTAAATTCAAATGGAGCTAATTTTATAAATCCTTAGTTAATATAAGCTTAAACTGTAACTTATTAACTTTACTTTTTTTCTTGTAAGGTTTTTAGCTTCTATACTATAAGTTAAACTCTATCTTATTAGAACTTGAAGCTTTCTTTTTTTATTGTTAGTAAAAACATTAACAATAAAAATAATTATTAAAATCAGTCTAATGCACAGAAAACTTTTTGTATTACAGTTATTTAGAACTTGTTTTAATGTTAACAATGGTATATATATACTTTACTTTGTTTAAATTAAACTTTGAAATAGTCAATTATCAGAAACTTTTTTTTTGTAAAACTAAAACTTTACATTTTCAAACTAAATCAAAAACAATAACAATTTTTTTTTTTAGTTTAACAAACTGTTACAAACATAAAGTTGGTTTGTGACAAAATCTTATTGATAATTTTATACTAAGCTTAAGTAAATTTTGTTTCTAACTATCACTGATATTTTAAATCTACAATTTATCATTAAACGAAAACCATCTAAGCTTCAAAAACATTGTTTATGATTGTTTATGTTTAGAAAGTTTATGATTAAAAATAGGTTTTTTTTCTTATAACAAATATTGATGACTATAGATAGAATTGAATTTAACTTAAAGATTGCTTTTAATGTAATGTTAATATTTATCATCTATAACAGGGGTCGGCAGGCAGTTGGTGTTCGCGGGCCAAATTTCAAGTTATCAAAATCTTCGCGGGCCACAGTTTTAGTTTTAGTGATATTTAAATAATCTTTTAGTTTTAGTTTTGGTCACACCAGAGATAGTTTTACTTTTATTCAATTTATTACTTTAAATAACTTTTAGCTACACGTAGAATGCCTATTTAATATATAAATATTCTATTGGAATAGAATTTACATTATGCACTTAAGATTTAATAAAGTACGTACTTTCTTAAAAACTTAATGAGTTAAACTTAGTAAGTTATTTTATTATTATTCTTGCAACCTAACTATCTATAAAAGCCGAGCTTGAAAAACATTTATGGGTCACTTTTATACATTTTTTATACTATGAACCACCTTTTCATATTTTAAAAAATATTAGTTTTTGAAAATAGTTTTTGCGTCTTAAATAGTTTGCACTCTTTTGAAAATTCAGTAATTAGTTAATTTAATAAATTTAATACCTATTTATACTGTAGTTAAGCCAAATCAAGTTTTTTAACATAATTAATGCTCAAATACTTTAAAAAAATACTTAATTAGTAATTAATTAGTCTTTTACACGGTTGCCACTTTAAAAGCAAAAATGTCTGAATTATATTAAAGATTGTTATAATTTAAAATAGCTTAAAACTTTCTGTTAATCAAGCTTAAATCATAACTAAAATATCATTATGATAAAAAAGCACAATATGTAAATAGACAAAAAAAATTACAATTAATAAACTACACTACTGTCATAAAAACTATTCTGAGAGTTCAAAGATTTATTGAAAGTGTTTGAAATAAAAGTTTCAGATACACCTGAGCTTTAAAAAAATTTCTTAAATAGCTTTAACCTAGTCTTAGTTTTTAAGATTTTCAAACTAGCCTGAATGTTTGGCAACCATGTTTACAATAAGGTTCACAGAATAAAGAAATATCGAAGTTTATTAACAGTGAATTAATTATATAACCAGAAAAAATATTATAATTCAGCCTAAATGGACAACTAAGATTTTAAATATTTTTAACAGATGTATATAAATTTATTAAACTATTAATGAATTAGAGAAACCTATTTTTGTTGAGCATTATAGCAATTCTTTATCTGCTATGCAAATATTGCATTTAAAAAGAGCAAATGTGAGTTATAAGAGGAGCTATAAGAACTACAATACGTTAGTTTGGAGTTATTGCGAGAAACATAAAACAAATCGCTTCAACAACGCACATGATTTTTTCAGTAACTACAGACTGATCAAAAAAAAAAAACTGTTGAGGCAAGTTATAAAGTAGGAAAACTTTAAAGATACTA
>NW_028140777.1:0-15051 GCF_965202585.1 Thalia democratica | reverse complement strand
TTATTAACGACTGGTACAGTTTTGTACATGTCAACTAAGTGTTAAGTAGATAAATGCTTCAGAAGATTAGAAATAGTTTTACACTGGAAAGTCCAGTATAAATGACTTACCTCAAATGCAGTTTTTATGTTTTAGCTAATCAAAAGTATTAAACTAAAGTTTACTTCAAAGTTAGTATATACTTCAAATGTAGTTTGCAGCTTTCTTTAAGCTGTAAGGTTGGTTAAGTTAGTTAAAACATATTTTTTACTGCATTTTTGTTTATTAAGTAATATTCTTTTCTATTCTATTAATGTTTGTAATCATAATATTTTATTTAGAAACATTTTTTCTATAACCTATTAATTGTAAGAAATTTTGTTTTGTAATATTTTAAACATGCACTAAGCTGCACTGAACGATTATCAAAATTCTGCCACCGTTTTTGTCCTTATTAAAATTAATCAGTCAGACATAATTGTTAAAGATTACATTTGAAATTTTAAAATGTATATTGTTATCTAAATATTGAAAATACATTATAAGACTATAAAAAACTTTAAACATAGTTAAAGAATTAAAATAAGTTTCCATAGACAGTAAATTCATTATTCTGTTTTTCTGTGATGTTCTACAATAAGACTAAATCGAAAATAAGGGCTTAAAATATAGATGCTATCATAGAATTTAAGCTCATTAAAAATTCTTGATTTTTCTTTGTTCAGGAAGTCGTTAGTTTGGATTAACCGCATTACTTTTCTACAATCACTTTTTTTTTAATATAGAAAGTGTTAAACATTTGGTTAAAATTTTGTTGCAAAAATTACACGTTATATTCAGATTGTAAACTTTGTTTAGTAAACAACAAGAATATACACGAGTCAAAACGTTTATATATTCTATTTTACTTAATATAATAATTATAAGTCAATACTTATCATAACAATAAAATTTTCTGTTATAGTTTTACTCAGAGCAGTAATTTGGCATTATAAAAATTTATCGCCATTTAACTACAATCAATAAAACTTTTAAGATTAAACAGTAACTGAAAAATCATATGTTTGTATAAAATTTAAAATAAAACTTTTTGTCTATGTACGTTAGTTATACTAAAGCCGTGCTTCTTTAAAAGTGAAAATTTGAAAATTAATTTATTTTGAAGAAATTTCTTATGTCGAAGTCGTTTAAAAAAAAATTTTTTAGAACTGTTTTCCAATTTTAGACAACTTTTTGCATGTTATTCAAAATTTTTAACTCTAATGTCTTAAAAGTTTCAAATATAACTTTAAAGAGTTTAAATAGTAAACGCTGTTATCAAAAAAAAACAGAAAAATAGCTATATTTTTTTTGTATATTTAAGCTATGTAGAAACAGTATTGTTTCAAAACCATACAACATGCTTTAATCATTTCAGTTATGTTTTGGTTTATAACGTTTGATTTAAATTTTTTTCGGTATATTTTTTCTTCTTTTCTAAATTTACTTTTTGTTTTATAAAAAATATTCATCAAGTTTAAAATATGATCAATGATCATGTTTACATCAATTAGTCATACATATTTCATTTTCTTAAATTGTAATTATACAATTTAACTCTATTTTTTTTATTTATGTCAATGTTTTTTCGTGTATATATAAAAACAATAAAAAACAATCTGTTGATAGTTCAAAACAATTTGTTGCAATAATAAGAAAGTATGTTTAAAATTTTTGAATTAAAATGATTTGAAGAAATAAAAATAAACAAGATTATTTAAAAATATTCTTGTCTGTTATAGTTTTACCCAGAGTAGTAAAACAGCATTATTTATTGAAATTTATCTCAGTTTAAGTACAATCAATAAAATATGTTTATTATAAGATTAGAATTAACAGAAACAACATATGTTTGTACAACATTTGAAAGAAGATTCTATGTCTATGTATGTTAGTTATACTAAAGCGGTGCTTCTTAAAAAGTGAAAATATTAAAATTAATTTATTTTGAAGAAAATGTTTTCTGCCGAAGTCGTTATAACTATATTTGTTAAACTGTTTACCAATTTGAGACAATTTTTTGCATTTTATCGAAAATTTTCCATTCAAATGACTTAAACATTTGAAATAAAACTTTTAACAATTTAAATAGTAAACGCTGCTTATCAAGAACACAAGAAATACTTATAAGTCTTTTGTATATTTAGGCTATTTAGAAACAGTAGTGTTTCAAAACCATACTATAAGCTTTAATCATTTCGTTGATTATTTTGATTTTTAACCTTTGAATCAATGTTTTTTCAATTAAATTTAATATAAGTTTTCTCGTTAACTTGATTTACCTTTGTTCTTTAAAAAAAACGTCCGTGAAGTCTAAAATACGATCATCTGTATATCAGTTAATAGTTAATATTTTTATTGCTTAATTTACAGAATACAAATTAATTTAAAATTACCTTAAATCTTTCCTTCAGTGTATTGTTTAATTTGTGATTATACATTTTAACTGTACTTTTTTTATCTATGTCAATTTTTTTTTGTGTTTGTTTAATAACATAAACAAACTATCTGTTGACAGTTCAAAATAGTTTGTTACTGTAATAAAAAGTATGATTAATATTTTTAAACTTAGAATTATTTAAAAAAAACTAAAAATAACTAGGATTTTTTGAAAAATACTGGTATACCTAAATAAAAAGCTTATTAGCTAATTAAACTTATTACAAGTGTAAGCTATATATTACAAGTGTAGTCTATGTCTATCAATATGGTATAATTCGCTTAATTTATTTTACTTTTTAAGCTTATGAAAAAATTTAGTAGCTATTTTATAACTTATACTAAAATAAAAATATATTTAACTTTTATACTTTTATGTAATGTGGTTGTGATAAAAAAAAACATAACTAATTATAATTAAGATTAAATAAAAATTTAAGTTTATTTGACTTATCTTTTAGTACACTAGAACAGTATGTTGTTGTATCATACTTTTTAAGTACTTTAGTTTTGATCTAGTAGGTTTTATTTCAATAAAGTAAACATTACAAAAATGTAATATAGTATGTTATACAGTTTGAATAAAGAATAAGTACTCTAGTATTTTGATACTCTAAAATCTTTAAGTTTCAGCTGCAGATGTAATGAAAGTTTTTTAATCGGTTTAAATTTTTCAAGTAAAGTAGTTATGTCTGTTTTTTTGTTTAGTTTCTTTTAAATTATAGAATTTAGGTATTAAAAAAAACTACTTTAATTAAGCTCATGGTACTCTTTTACTTGATAAGTAACTAAGATTTTAAAAGAATATTGATTATTTTTTATTATTATCTATGACTTTTTTTAATATTATTTTTAAAGTGGGTATAAATTTAGTATCTATCGTAGACTATTTTTGGATATTGTACAAATTCTACAAAAGTTAACCTTAACAAATAAATTTTATTTTTGTTTGAATCATTTAAAAAGTTAATTATAAGAAAAAATATAAAAAATTAAACCTAAATCGTTTTTAGATTAACTGATTAAAACTTTCGGCTATGTAGAAATTTTAAATCAATTTTTAATTTATTTTAATGTTAATGCAACAAAGGTTATAAAAAATACCTTTTTTAGTATCTGAATAAGCTTTATTAACATATAATTTTTTTCTTACTTTAAGTTGCTGAGATGGTTTTTTTTTTGTAGCAAAAAGCTTTTCAAACTTGATTTTTGTTACCGCACTTCAGCAATCGGAACCCTTTCATAATAACAAGACATAATTCACTATTACTATTTCTTTTTCTTTACATTTTCAATTACATAATCATAACTAAAAATGAACAACATAAATTAAGACATTTTCAAATATAGAAGTTAATCTTATTTAGTAGTTTAAATCTTATTATTTATTGGTTTTAAACAGTCGGTCTTTACCTTCTAATTAATGTTTTACTCCTTTTTAGATCAATTTTTTGATCGAATATGATTGTTGATTTTAAGAAAGTTTTTTTTTCAAGAGTTGAACATTGTTGTTTTTTTTTAATTTTTGTCGCATGTGCTGACAGGTAACAAGTTGTGTGGTATTCGTTTTAAATGTTTATACCACAAAAATTTTAAAAGCATATAATTATGTGAAAAAACTTAAAAATGAAATAAATTACGTCACTAAAATAAAAGTTTAGTCAAGTTCATTTGTTGTATCAATTTGTGTTATCAAAGTTTTAATTTATTTTACTAAACTGCACTGTTGATTATTTCTAACCTTATATTTAAAACGGTTGTTTCTAAATTTAAGTTAGTTTTCATAAAATTAACTAAAATTTTTTTTTTTAAACTTAAATGCTGTAGTTTTAACAACTACAATAGCGTATTAAGGACAAAGCCTAAACTGTTTAGTTTATAAAACTACTTATTGTTGCTAATGATTATTATAAATTCACAGATTTTCTTGAATTAAATGTTTCAAGCTATGAGACTTTTATAATTCATTAAATCTCAAATAGATTAAAATTTTTTGATGATGCAAAACTGGAAACAATTACTAAAAACACAAAATTTCTAAATCAAAATATTCAAAGTTTAACTGTCCTTTACTTTTATTCATTTTTTATGTTTAGTAGAAAATAAAACTAGCAAAATAAAATAAACATTACTAAAAAAATTCAAGCAAGTCTTAGACTAAGCTAAAACTTCAAATAAATTTTGTTTTTGTAACCGAACTGTTTACAAAACAATTAAAAAATTTAAGATAAAGAGGCAACTTTGTCAAATAAATGCTCTAATATGATATAATTCTTTTGACAAAAAGAATAAGTTTTACAGTATAAAGGTAAAATGTAAAAAATTCGTGTAAATATGTTTAACAATATTTAAATTAAATTTTATTGTTAATTAATTCAACTTACTAGAACACCGAGAAATAATTTTATAATACTAAATAACATTTATTGAGTATAATAGTAGTGCACTTAACAAGTTTACTTAAATAATTAATAAGCTAAGTATATTATTTTTTATATAAAAAATAAACAAAAACAGTATTAAGAATTTTACAATTTAGAACAGTTATGCAATTATACATAAACACATCAAAAATTACGGCTTTATTCGATATCGAAGACTGAGTTTATATCTTATGTTTATATTGGGTTCAAAAAAAAAAGTTTTTTAAGGCCAAAACAAAATTGTGAGAAAAAACGTCTAAAATCGCAACAAATTCTTTGAAGTTTAAACTTATATAAACATTTTTTTATTGAAGTTGACAGTTTATTATAGAAAAAAAATCATTATAGAATTATAAAATTTTATTCTCCAGAAATATTTGATAACAAAAAAGTTTGCTTTAAAAATATTTATCTGGCTTTGTTTATAATAAAATTGTTTTTATAATGTTAAAAATGAAAAAACAATATGCATAGTTTTAAGATATTATGTTATAAACTGAGGATAATAAACAGTTACATTATTAAAAAAAACTTATGCTTTATTTTATAATTATAAAACAATTTGCTTTAAAAATATTTATCTGGCTTTGTTTATAATAAAATTGTTTTTTTAATTGTTAAAAATGAAAAAACAATATACATAGTTTTAAGATGTTATGTTATGAACTGAGGATACTAAACAGTTACATTATTTAAAAAAACTTATGCTTTATTTTAAAGAAGAATTTAAAATGTCGACAGTAAAATTTTTAAAAGAAAAGCAACACAATCATTTATTACAAACTAAAATAACCACATACCTTTTAACCACTTGCAATCAAAATTAATATCAAATAATTTCAAACCATTAAAACCATAATTCTGACATAGATCTTTAGCATAGCCGTTATTGTGGTTTACTTAGTGTGAATTTATTTGACATTAAAATTAGTAGATATCTTAAAAATTTAATTTATAAGTAATGTTTTATATTTTTGGAGTATCAACACGATTATCCTATGTAAAACCTACGGTATACTATCAAAATCCACCCGCGTTCAAAATCCACCCGATCAAAATCCACCCGCGTTCAAAATCCACCCGATCAAAATCCACCCGGTTCAAAATCCACCCGATCAAAATCCACCCGGGTCAAAATCCACCCGATCAAAATCCACCCGAGTCAAAATCTACCCGATCAAAATCAACCCGAGTCAAAATCCACCCGATCAAAATCAACCCGAGTCAAAATCCATCCGATCAAAATCCACCCGATCAAAATCCTTCCGAGTTAAAATCCACCCGATCAAAATCAACCCGACTCTAAATCCACCCGTTTCAAAATCCACCCGATCAAAATCCACCCGATCAAAATCCACCCGGTTCAAAATCCACCCGATCAAAATCCACCCGATTCAAAATCCACCCGATCAAAATCAACCCGACTCTAAATCCACCCGTTTCAAAATCCACCCGATCAAAATCCACCCGGTTTAAAATCCACCCGATCAAAATCAACCCGAGTCAAAATCCACCCGATCAAAATCCACCCGAGTCAAAATCCACCCGATCAAAATTCATCCGAGTTAAAATCAACCCGAGTCAAAATCCTACCGACACAAAATCAACCAAAGTTAAAATCCAACCGAATCAAAACAAGCACCTTGTTTATTTATTTCTTTTGAAATCAAGTATCATTTAAACAAATCTCACCACTCTAAAGTACCAATCTTAAACAATTTTTATTTAAAAAACATTTATAAAATCTTGTATTTCTGTCCCTTATAAATTGACCTAAGAATATAAAAACTGTACTACAGATTGAACTTATTTTGTGAGGTTTTTTGAGTTGTTATTTGGTATTTTTGCTTATTATAAGGAATTTTCGACAAAAATATTTTTATTTCTTTGATTACTGAATATAATTTTGAATAGCTACAGCCGGCAAGCAGCTTTTAAAGGAACTGTTGTTTTTGATATAAGTATAACTATAAGAGCTAATAAAAGTTAACAACGTCAGGATAAATAAATTAAAGTTTTACTATACAAATATGACTATGTTAAAACTTTTAGAAAACTAAAGGATGTGCCAGAAAAAATAATCTTGTATTATCTCAATCACAATTACACCACAATCAATTATAATTTACTTTTTCTAGGTATAAAATTTAATAGTTTAGAATTTTTAAGTAATTTTTAAACAAATACGTCACACGATATAATTTTTATAAAAACTGAGTATTACAAGTGAAAGCTACCATTTATACTACAAATTAATCCATTTAATTTAGGGGTCAGCAAACTGCGGCCCTCGAAGTGTAAATATGTGGCCCTCGAGCATGTAAATTTGGTCCGCTAAACAAAACAAAATTTAAATTGAAATTTTCAAAAAAAGAAAAAGAAATTATAATAGTTTGTTTTTAAGTTCCTGAATATCATTTAAAAACCATTTATTATGCTTAAGCCTTAGATGTGAAAAAAGACAGATAGTAAATCTAGAAGTTTTTCTTTTAAGTTTAGACTTTACTTTTCCTTTTAAACAACAAAAGTTTACATATTTGGATAAATTACTTATATAATATTGCAAAGTTTTTTTAATTGGCAATTTTACATGTTTTTAACTTTTAAAAACACGGTGACTGGGTTGAAGTAACTGTTGTACTTTTTTTGTTTCAAAAAGTTGCAACCCGAAAAACTTTAGATAGATTATTAAGGTATTTAAGGGGTTTTAAAAGAAAAACTTACTCTGTTTAAAATGAAAGTATTAATATTTGTTTATATTTGAATTAGTTTAACAAAATCACTAAAATTTTAAATACGTGATATGCTTTGCATTAAATAAAAAAAGATTTTTTTTAACTACTAAAAAAAAATACAATTAAAATAATAGAAATTGATTATAAAAAGTGTACATAATGATCTACACCTGTTTTTAATGATCTACACCTTGTAAATAATGATAGAAATAATAATATGACACAAGTTTTTAAAAAAAATAGTTTTCGACTTTAGAAAAAATATACATTTTAAATATGCCAGGCCTGATCCCTTTAAGTAGATAAACGTGACTAAAACAGATTAAAAACAAAAATTGAATAAAACAACGGCTCGCGGAAAAAATTGAAACATGAAATTTGGCCCGAAATAAACAATTGTCTGCCGACTCTGATTAAATCCAACTGCATCTTCGTTACTTTTAATTACAAAAAAGTAAAAGGTAAACGTTTAAAATTCATTTAGTTTGTGTTTTTTTTAATATAATTTTTTTATGTGAAAGGTCTTAACAAGATATTTATCTATAAAAGTTGTCTTTGTTAAGAAAAGGTCACTAATTTACTTTAGATAGTTACCTTTACTGTATTGCCATTTAAAGATTTTTTAATATTAACTTTAAATTAAATATTTATTAATTTTCGGTTTTATTTGTTAGAAAAAATTTTCACGCTTTTAAAGTTAATTTGTCTACTAAACAATTTGTTATAACAATAGTTGTCTTTACCGTTTAAATTCGTTATAACCAATATAAAATTTTGTTTAATTTTAATATTGTTTCATTTTTAATTAAATTACTTAAAATTTCTTAAGTTTTAACAAATTGACTTTTTTTATATGAAAATTATATTTAAAAAAAATAGTGGTAAATAATAACATTTCCATTTCTATGAATTAAAAAATATCAATTAACAATATAATATTGAACGGTAAATAATAATTTATCTTACTTAATTACAATTTCTATGCAACTTTATATTTATAAAAAAACATAAAACGTTTACAACTAATTAATTAAAAACATGCAGTTATAGCTTTTAACTTAAATTGTCGGAAATTAATTCAAGAAAATTTATCGCATGTAAATTAAAAGTTTTAGATTAGAAAATTTTAAATTTAAAATTTAAACGTTAACCAAAAGAGATTAAATTTTATAAAACCACTCAATTAATCACTTTCAAAACTTGCCTTAACCTATTAATAAAATTAATAATACGATTGTTTAAGTTGGTACAGTCTGGTACAAAAATTCATAAAAATAACTTATACTTGAATTTAAACTCTCTTGTCTGAAATACATACTTTTTTTAATGATCATATGTAAAAATAGAACATTTTAATAATAAATTAAAAATGTTATAAGTTTTTTTTCGTAATATTTGTTATAAATATAGTGTCATTTCTAAAAAACTCAACTTATTTGTTTACTACTACAATTCTAAAGTATATAATTTCCCTAGCTCAAGTCTAACTACTAACTTTTTTAGTTGCAATTTACAAGCTATTTGAGCAAACTCAATGAATTGTAGAGTCGATATTTGTTTTATGTAAAGGACTTTAGAATTTATAGAAAAATGTTTAGCTTTATAATTTGTACTATTAGTTAAAAACTAGCAAATTAAGTTGTTATCTAATTAAAAATAACTTATAACTTTAGTTACTTTAGACGAAACAATTTTTAGTTTTTTCAAAAATAGATGGTTTATAAAAAAAACATTTAATAAAAGAAAATTCAAATAACTTAAACACTTTGAAAAAAAGATAATAGCAGCTAAAATTATTGTATAAATTAAAAAAAGTAACTAAAACATATTTGTAACAAAAATTAGATAGAAAACAATAAAATTGTTTTAAAACAGTTATTGATTTCTTACATATTCCTCATTTATATTTTTAGTAAATTAGTGTTCGTATTTTTATATTAAAATTTATGTTCTGTTTTTAAAAATTACTATAAAAGAAACGTCAATAAATTGTTTACTAAACGACAAATAAAAGCGCTCAAAATATTTGGTCCTAAGTCCTCTTGCACGAACATACCTTAAAGTTATCGAGTCGCACACCAAAAATATCTTTTAACGTCTTTTCCACGTCGAAAACAATAATGTTTAAAATATAATTAATAGGTGATAGTTTTTCCAAATTTAACAAAGGATTTTTATTTTATTATCACGTAGCAATTTTATATACTTATTTATCTATATTTTATTTTTTATAAACACTGTTAGTTGAAATTTTTTATATAATAAAATATTGTATGTAATACTATTTCGAAATTTAAGTAAAGCACAAAACACAAAACAAAAAACATCAAAAAAAAAAGCTCAAAAATTTTAGATTAATATTTTAATTTTCTTTTTGTAACATTTTATTAACATTTTCATAAATTTACATTATTTGGTATTTGATTTTTGTAATTTTCTTTAGTTTAATAAATGTTATTAAAGATTCTTCTAATTTATAAACTTCTATAGTTTTGATATTTTAATTTACTATGAGTTATCCTTAGTAAATATTTTCATTTAATTATGATTGACTTTGGGAAATTAAAT
Source organism: Thalia democratica (assembly GCF_965202585.1). Lineage (NCBI taxonomy): Eukaryota > Metazoa > Chordata > Thaliacea > Salpida > Salpidae > Thalia > Thalia democratica. Next base: position 4,868 of record NW_028140777.1, on the reverse strand, counting down.
TAGAAGGAAGTTTAAATGGATTAAAACTGAGCGTAATTCTTTTTTTATTTTTTTTTAACTTCTTTTTTTAAAAGTAACACCAACACTACTAACATTAATAAATTATAAACATTTTAAATACTTGTAAAGCTACTATGAATTTTTTTTTAATGCTGTTTAATTATATTGTTTAACTTATTTTATTATAATAAATTAAAGTTTCTTTCTTTATAAATACTTACTCTTTTTTATACCAATAGTTGTTTAAACATATAACTTTATTCAATATTACAAAATTCTATTGGAAATTAATTCTTATTTCGAAAAAAAATGAACTCGGGTTGATTTTGATCGGGTGGATTTTGAACCGGGTGGATTTTGATCGGGTGGATTTTAAACCGGGTTAATTTTGATCGGGTGGATTTTGACTAGGGTGGATTTTGACTTGGGTTGATTTTGATCGGGTTGATTTTAATCGGGTGGATTTTGAACCGGGTTGATTTTGATCGGGTGGTTTTGAACCGGGTTGATTTTGAACGGGTGGATTTTGACTCGGGTGGATTTTGATCGGGTGGATTTTGAACCGGGTTGATTTTGAACGGGTGGATTTTGACTCGGGTGGATTTTGACTCGGATGGATTTTGATCGGGTGGATTTTGACCCGGGTGAATTTTGATCGGGTGGATTTTGAACCGGGTAGATTTTGATCGGGTGGATTTTGACCCGGGTGGATTTTGATCGGGTGGATTTTGACTCGGGTGGATTTTGATCGGGTGGATTTTGATCGGGTGGATTTTGATCGCGGGTGGATTTTGATTGCGGGTGGATTTTGAACGTGTCCCAAAACCTACACACATATATAACATTTAGTTATGTGTACATAACTTACTACGCTGAATAAAAACAAGTATTTTTTAACATTATTTACAATTAATTAGTGGTATTATTCAGATTTTTAAAGCAAGTTTATTGGCAAATAAATTATATTAATGAGCAAATAAGCTAAAAGATCTATAGAGCCTAAGCCTGAAATTTTGTTTGAGATGAGACAAGCTCAAATTAGCAACTAATGTAATCAGACAACAAGTTTATATACCCAGTTACGACTGATTTTGAATTAAAATCAAACCTGAGTCTTAGTCTAACGAAAGCCTATGGTTTGATGATCGAAGTGATATTATCAAAGCTTTATGGAAACTCGAGTTTGTCTCACGGCACACGTAAGTCCAGGGTTAGGCTTTCAATTTTGATCAAGTTCACAGGCTTGAAGTAAAAAAACTACACAACGTCGTTACAGTTTAACTGAAAACCATTTGATAAACTTGACAGAAAATCTTTTCATACAAATTGTACTAAGTTATGAATATTTATCATAAAAATTAATCATAGAAATTAAGTGAATGAAAATAGTCTGTTATCGTTATTGTTTAACTTTGGATAACTTATCACAAAGTTTTTTTCATTAAATTTTCAAACAGTTTAGTTTTATTTTATCCAACTACTATCACAAACAGTCGCTACTGAAACAAAATATAGTTTTACGAAATTATTTTACCCTATAAATTCTTTTGACAGCTATTTTTGTTTACTATTTAAACATAACTGAAAAAAAATAATATGTATTAAGCGTTAAAAAAATATAAGTCATTTCAAGCTTTATTTATATGCACATTTGTTTTATTAATGGTCTATATAATTTTCATCAAGATGAAATTCAACATAATGTTTAATAAACTTATGTAGACTATCTTTTTGATTTAGTTAACCTTTTAGAAAGTTTGAACTTTTTTTGCGATAGTGAGTTTCTTAGTTTAAATACAAATATAAGTTTATTTTTATTTAAACCATCATAAAATTAAATATAGAGTATTTGTATATTGGTATAATACATCAGATATTTAAAAACAAAAATAATACCAATTTAAACTTTGACAGTTTGGCATAAACTATTTAGTTACAAAAAAATACAATTTCTATATTTAGCAATGAGGCTTGTACACAATGGTAAGTAATATTTACTTGTTTTAATTTATTTAAATCTTTCTCGTCAGCAAAAAAACAACTAAGAAATACAAACTTTAAAATAATAAAGCTTAAGGTTTTAATATTGTTTCTTTAGTTTTCTCTCTAGAAGTATTTATAACGGATAGATTAAAATAAAAAAACACTTTAAGTCCTGCTATTAATCAGTAGTAAAATAACGTTAAAAATATAGAAAAAAGTTTTTTTTAAAGGCATAAAAATAAAAGTGTTTTGATAATATTTTTACATTAAACATACCCCATGTGTCACAGGTTTTCTTTGTACTAAATAATTTATAAATAAGCAACATAACATTCTTTAATTTAATTATTTTCTGTTTATCGAAAAAAATACTGTTATACTATAATATTGGTTCATGATAATTTAAACTTTGAATGAGAAACAAACAAGAAAAATTCTAAAATGTTACTAAAGTGTTTTTGGTGTAACAGCAGTTATCGTAAAATAAGCTTTTAATTAGTATATAATTGATTTTTATTTAAAATTTAGTTTAACAAGTTATTAACTTTGGTGGTTAAATATTACTGATGTGGTCTCCTTTAGCCTTACACTAAATTTTCAAGTAGTTATATTTTGTACACTTTACTTGTTAAGTGTTTTTTTAAATTAAATCAATCAGATATTTATAGAAAGAGAATGTTATATTTTTACATATACTACTTCGTGACTATAAAAGTGAACATTACTTACTGATAACATTAAATTCATATTGATTAAAGGATAGGTTTTAACAGTACTAAAGCAGTTTTGTTATTGCTTTATAAACACTAAACAAAAGTAAAAACTAATATTTATAATTAGTTTTGAACATACATTTTAAACAGACACTATTTAATAGCACTGGTTTAACATAACATTTTGTTAAAAGTTTTTTATGAACATGACAAGTTAAAGTTTATGTATATCTGATAAAGTGAAGACTCGTTTTTAAAGTTTTAACATTTTATTTTCAAATGATATATTCTACATTATTAAAAATACATTGTTACAAGACAATAAATAAATATTTCATTTTTGAACGTAAAGATATAACAACAAAAAATTTAAAAAAAATAAGTTAAAAATTTCGGATAAAATTACAGCAGCATTTTCTGTTTTTGATTTATCAAACATTGTTTAACATAAACTTAAAAAAAAACTGCGACAATAGATCTTTATGTAAATGATAAATTATTATCAAAATATTACTCACATATCAAAGTTCGTAAACTTTGTTTTTAACCTCAACATTAATTAACTGCTTGAATGTTCTTATTTATTTTTAAACAATAAGAACAAAAATGTTATAAACTCAACAAAAGTTAACATTGAACAACGAAGGCGTAACATTTTTTAATGAGTTTAAACTTTGCGATAAAACCTAAACTTAAAGCTGTTTATATCATATTATAATCGGAGAAAAGTGTTAGCAAAAGTTTAGTTTCAACGTAAAAAAAGTTTTTAGATCTGTCTGAAGTAGCTAAAATAATATTAAATTGTTTTAAAAGATTTACTTTGAAGTTTTAGGCTTAATTTCTACCACAAATAAGTAAAGTTTAGTTTGACATAGTTTTTATCATTAAAAATTTTTATAAAAAAAAGCTTAAAATATCATAGTAAAAAAAAGGAAAGTTTTTTTAAGTATTAAAATCTATTAGAAGAACACACATAGTAAGTAAAGTATTTAATTATAAATGGTAAACAGTGACTTTTAATTACGATTTTTCTGAAAATCACAAATGCAGTAAACGAAGACTGACAAAATTTTAGTAGTTACTTAGTTAAATAGTTTTAATTTTCTCACTTTTTTTTGTTAGTTTAGTTTGCTACACAAAATAAATCAACGCCAACCAACCTAAAACTAGTACTTTATTTAATACCTGAACTGAATGCCATTATAAATTTGGCAAAACTTTGTTTTAAACGTCAAAAAGTTATATACTTCATGTTTCACTAAAAAAGTAAGGAAAACAAGTAATTATAATATAGTTTTTAAGATATAATTGTCGATTATTTGTTCAAAGTACTTCAAAATAGTTATAAATAAGAAATAATAAAAAAAAATAGTTTAGAAAAATATCGATATATTGTTTAGATGTAACAATTTAAGTTCAAGTAAAAGTAATTGACAAAACATTTAAAAAAGATTTTAAAGATAATTTTCATTCGATAATTAAAAGCAAAATTATGTTTGTTTAGACAGTTTATTATTATGTTGTAATGTATTGTTTAAAAAACTAAGCACATTAACTATTTCAATAAAAATGTGAGCTAGGAATAACTTTTAAAATTCTAAGATTTATAGCCCGTTTTTCATATAGTTTGTAATAAAAAACACAAAACAATTTTTTTTAACTGAACTTTACGTAAAAATTGAGGTGAAGAAAAATAATCGAGGTAGGTTGAAGTGTAATATTTTGAAATTAAGTGAAAATAATTAAAATAAACATTGAAAACGATTTTAAAAATTAAATCATCATAAATAGATAAACAAATAAAAAATGAAACTTTCTTTATTTTTATGTAAACTACTAATGTTGTATAACGTGTTTTTTCAAAACTATGTACATTTTATAATAACTAAATAAAAATCTTACCTTGGGACGACTTAAAGTTTTGTGTTACTCTACACGTTTTTATACAGCTTGTCAATAAAAACGCCAAAACGCAAGTCTTCTGTACTGAACTTCAACGGTTATAGTTAGAGCTTAACGTTTAAAACTCATTTTTAAACATAATTATTATATTCTGTTGTTTTAATATATTTTTAAACTAGTTAAACAGATTATTTTCAACGTTTGTTTTTTTTTTTTTAATCAATGTTTAGGTCTAGAAAAATCTTTAATGGAAAAGTTGTTTGTAAGTAT
>NW_028140776.1:0-15148 GCF_965202585.1 Thalia democratica | reverse complement strand
ATTAGAAACAAGTGGGAACAAGATCTTGAAAAATATAAGGCTACTGTTAGTATTTGTATATAAGTTATTAATAATAAAAAGTAAGATATTCTCAAGTTATCAGGAATAACAGGGAACAAGATTTTTAGATATATAAGGCTACTGTTAGTATTTGTATATAAGTTATTAATAATAAAAAGTAAGATATGCTCAAGTTATTAGGAATAAGTGGGAACAAGATCTTGAAAAATATAAGGCTACTGTTAGTATTTGTATATAAGTTATTAATAATAAAAAGTAAGATATTCTCAAGTTATCAGGAATAAGTGGGAACAAGATCTTGAAAAATATAAGGCTACTGTTAGTATTTGTATATAAGTTATTAATAATAAAAAGTAAGATATGCTCAAGTTATTAGGAGTAAGTGGCAACAAGATCTTGAAAATATAAAGCTACTGTTAGTATTTGTATATAAGTTATTAATAATAAAAAGTAAGAGATGCTCAAGTTATTAGGAATAAGTGGGAACAAGATCTTGAAAAAATATAAGGCTACTGTTAGTATTAGTATATAAGTTATTAATAATAAAAAGTAAGAGATGCTCAAGTTATTAGAAGTAAGTGGGAACCAGATCTTGAAAAATATAAGCTACTGTTAGTATTTGTATATAAGTTATTAATAATAAAAAGTAAGAGATGCTCAAGTTATTAGGAATAAATTAGAGCAAGATCTTGAAAAATATAAGGCTACTGTTAGTATTAGTATATAAGTTATTAATAATAAAAAGTAAGAGATGTTCAAGTTATTAGGAATAAGTTGGAACAAGATCTTGAAAAATATAAGGCTACTGTTAGTATTTGTATATAAGTTATTAATAATAAAAAGTAATAGATGCTCAAGTTATTAGGAATAAGTGGCAACAAGATCTTGAAAAATATAAGGCTACTGTTAGTATTTGTATATAAGTTATTAATAATAAAAAGTAAGAGATGCTCAAGTTATTAGAAGTAAGTGGGAACAAGATCTTGAAAAATATAAGGCTACTGTTAGTATTTGTATATAAGTTATTAATAATAAAAAGTAAGATATGCTTAAGTTATTAGAAATAAGTGGGAACAAGATCTTGAAAAATATAAGGCTACTGTTAGTATTTGTATATAAGTTATTAATAATAAAAAGTAAGAGATGCTCAAGTTATTAGAAGTAAGTGGGAACCAGATCTTGAAAAATATAAGGCTACTGTTAGTATTTTGTATATAAGTTATTAATAATAAAAAGTAAGAGATGCTCAAGTTATTAGGAATAAATTAGAGCAAGATCTTGAAAAATATAAGGCTACTGTTAGTATTAGTATATAAGTTATTAATAATAAAAAGTAAGAGATGTTCAAGTTATCAGGAATAAGTGGCAACAAGATCTTGAAAAATATAAGGCTACTGTTAGTATTTGTATATAAGTTATTAATAATAAAAAGTAATAGATGCTCAAGTTATCAGGAATAAGTTGGAACAAGATCTTGAAAAATATAAGGCTACTGTTAGTATTTGTATATAAGTTATTAATAATAAAAAGTAAGAGATTATCAAGTTATTAGAAGTAAGTGGGAACAAGATCTTGAAAAATATAAGGCTACTGTTAGTATTTGTGTATAAGTTATCAATAATAAAAAGTAAGAGGTGCTAAAGTTATTAGAAGTAAGTGGGAACAAGATCTTGAAAAATATAAGGCTACTGTTAGTATTTGTATATAAGTTATTAATAATAAAAAGTAAGAGATGCTCAAGTTATTAGGAAAAAGTGGGAACAAGATCTTGAAAAATATAAGGCTACTGTTAGTATTTGTATATAAGTTATTAATAATAAAAAGTAATAGATGCTCAAGTTATTAGGAATAAGTAGGAACAAGATCTTGAAAAATATAAGGCTACTGTTGGTATTTGTATAAATAAATAATTATAAAAAGTAAGAGATGCTCAAGTTATTAGAAGTAAGTGGGAACAAGATCTTGAAAAATATAAGGCTACTGTTAGTATTTGTATATAAGTTATTAATAATAAAAAGTAAGAAATGCTCAAGTTATTAGGAGTAAGTGGGAACAAGATCTTGAAAAATATAAGGCTACTGTTAGTATTTGTATATAAGTTATTAATAATAAAAAGTAATAGATGCTCAAGTTATCAGAAATAAGTGGGTACAAGATCTTGAAAAATATAAGGCTACTGTTAGTATTTGTATATAAGTTATTAATAATAAAAAGTTAGAAATTTTCAAGTTATTAGAAGTAAGTGGGAACAAGATCTTGAAAAATATAAGGCTACTGTTAGTATTTGTATATAAGTTATTAATAATAAAAAGTAAGAGATGCTCAAGTTATTAGGAATACGTGGGAACAAGACCTTGAAAAATATAAGGCTACTGTTAGTATTTGTATATAAGTTATTAATAATAAAAAGTAAGAGATGTTCAAGCTATTAGAAGTAAATGGGAACAAGATCTTGAAAAATATAAGGCTACTGTTAGTATTTTTATATAAGTTATTAATAATAAAAAGTAAGAGATGCTCAAGTTATTAGGAATACGTGGGAACAAGACCTTGAAAAATATAAGGCTACTGTTAGTATTGTATATAAGTTATTAATAATAAAAAGTAAGAGATGTTCAAGCTATTAGAAGTAAATGGGAACAAGATCTTGAAAAATATAAGGCTACTGTTAGTATTTGTATAAATAAAATATTATTATAAAAAGTAAAAATGCTCAAGTTATTAGGAATAAGTGGGAGCAAGATCTCGAAAAATATAAGGCTACTGTTAGTATTTGTATATAAGTTATTAATAATAAAAAGTAAGAGATTCTCAAGTTATTAGGAATAAGTGGGAACAAGATCTTGAAAATATAAGGCTACTGTTAGTATTTGTATATATAAGTTATTAATAATAAAAAGTAAGATATGCTCAAGTTATCAGGAATAAGTGGGAACAAGATCTCGAAAAATATAAGGCTACTGTTAGTATTTGTATATAAGTTATTAATAATAAAAAGTAAGAGATGCTCAAGTTATCAGGAATAAGTGGGAACAAGATCTTGAAAAATATAAGGCTACTGTTAGTATTTGTATATAAGTTATTAATAATAAAAAGTAAGAGATGCTCAAGTTATTAGGAGTAAGTGGGAACAAGATCTTGAAAAATATAAGACTACTGTTAGTATTTGTATATAAGTTATTAATAATAAAAAAGTAATAATGCTCAAGTTATTAGAAGTAAGTGGGAACAAGATCTTGAAAAATATAAGGCTACTGTTAGTATTTGTATATAAGTTGTTAATAATAAAAAGTAAGAGATGCTCAAGTTATTAGGAATAAGTTGAAACAAGATCTTGAAAAATACAAGGCTACTGTTAGTATTTGTATATAAGTTATTAATAATAAAAAGTAGGAGATGCTCAAGTTATTAGAAGTAAGTGGGAACAAGATCTTGAAAATATAAGGCTACTGTTAGTATTTGTATGTAAGCTATAATAATAAAAAGTAGGAGATGCTCAAGTTATTAGGAATAAGTGGAAACAAGATCTTGAAAAATATAAGGCTACTGTTAGTATTTGTATATAAGTTATTAATAATAAAAAGTAAGAGATGCTCAAGTTATTAGAAGTAAGTGGGAACAAGATCTTGAAAAATATAAGGCTACTGTTAGTATTTGTATATAAGTTATTAATAATAAAAAGTAAGAGATGCTCAAGTTATTAGAAAGTAAGTGGGAACAAGATCTTGAAAAATATAAGACTACTGTTAGTATTTGTATATAAGTTATTAATAATAAAAAGTAAGAGATGCTCAAGTTATTAGGAGTAAGTGGGAACAAGATCTTGAAAAATATAAGACTACTGTTAGTATTTGTATATAAGTTATTATTAATAAAAAGTAAGAGATGCTCAAGTTATTAGGAGTAAGTGGGAACAAGATCTTGAAAAATATAAGACTACTGTTAGTATTTGTATATATAAGTTATTAATAATAAAAGTAAGAGATGCTCAAGTTATTAGAAGTAAGTGGGAACAAGATCTTGAAAAATATAAGGCTACTGTTAGTATTTGTATATAAGTTAGTAATAATAAAAAGTAAGAGATGCTCAAGTTATTAGAAGTAAGTGGGAACAAGATCTTGAAAAATATAAGACTACTGTTAGTATTTGTATATAAGTTATTAATAATAAAAAGTAAGAGATGCTCAAGTTATTAGGAATAAGTGGAAACAAGATCTTGAAAAATATAAGGCTACTGTTAGTATTTGTATATAAGTTATTAATAATAAAAAGTAAGAGATGCTCAAGTTATTAGAAGTAAGTGGGAACAAGATCTTGAAAAATATAAGGCTACTGTTAGTATTTGTATATAAGTTATTAATAATAAAAAGTAAGAGATGCTCAAGTTATTAGAAGTAAGTGGGAACAAGATCTTGAAAATATAAGACTACTGTTAGTATTTGTATATAAGTTATTAATAATAAAAAGTAAGAGATGCTCAAGTTATTAGGAATAAGTGGAAACAAGATCTTGAAAAATATAAGGCTACTGTTAGTATTTGTATATAAGTTATTAATAATAAAAAGTAAGAGATGCTCAAGTTATTAGGAATAAGTGGGAACAAGATCTTGAAAAATATAAGGCTACTGTTAGTATTTGTATATAAGTTATTAATAATAAAAAGTAAGAGATGCTCAAGTTATTAGAAGTAAGTGGGAACAAGATCTTGAAAAATACAAGGCTACTGTTAGTATTTGTATGTAAGTTATTAATAATAAAAAGTAATAATGCTCAAGTTATTAGAAGTAAGTGGGAACAAGATCTTGAAAAATATAAGGCTACTGTTAGTATTTGTATATAAGTTATTCATAATAAAAAGTAAGATATGCTCAAGTTATTAGAAGTAAATGGGAACAAGATCTTGAAAAATATAAGGCTACTGTTAGTATTTGTATATAAGTTATTAATAATAAAAAGTAAGAGATGCTCAAGTTATTAGAAGTAAGTGGCAACAAGATCTTGAAAAATATAAGGCTACTGTTAGTATTTGTATATAAGTTATTAATAATAAAAAGTAATAGATGTTCAAGTTATCAGGAATAAGTGCAAACAAGACCTTGAAAAATATAAGGCTACTGTTAGTATTTGTATTCAAGTTATTAATAATAAAAAGTAAGAGATGCTCAAGTTATTAGAAATAAGTGGGAACAAGATCTTGAAAAATATAAGGCTACTGTTAGTATTTGTATATAAGTTATTAATAATAAAAAGTAAGAGATGCTCAAGTTATTAGGAATAAGTGGGAACAAGATTTTGAAAAATATAAGGCTACTGTTAGTATTTGTATATAAGTTATTAATAATAAAAAGTAATAGATGATCAAGTTATCAGGAATAAGTTGGAACAAGATCTTGAAAAATATAAAGCTACTGTTAGTATTTGTATATATATATATAAAATAATAAAAAGTGAGAAATGCTCAAGTTGTTAGAAATAAGTGGGAACAAGATCTTGAAAAATATAAGGCTACTGTTAGTATTTGTATATAAGTTATTAATAATAAAAAGTAAGAAATGCTTAAGTTATCAGGAATAAATGGGAGCAAGATCTTGAAAAATATAAGGCTACTGTTAGTATTTGTATATAAGTTATTAATAATAAAAAGTAAGAGATGCTCAAGTTATTTGGAATAAGTTGGAGCAAGATCTTGAAAAATATAAGGCTACTGTTAGTATTTGTATATAAGTTATTAATAATAAAAAGTAAGAGATGCTCAAGTTATTAGGAATAAGTGGAGCAAGATCTTGAAAAATATAAGGCTACTGTTAGTATTTGTATATAAGTTATTAATAATAAAAAGTGAGATATGCTCAAGTTATTAGGAATAAGTGGGAACAAGATGTTGAAAAATATAAGGCTACTGTTAGTATTTGTATATAAGTTATTAATAATAAAAAGTAAGAAATGCTCAAGTTATTAGAAATAAGTGGGAACAAGATCTTGAAAAATATAAGGCTACTGTTAGTATTTGTATATAAGTTATTAATAATAAAAAGTAATAGATGCTCAAGTTATTAGGAATAAGTAGGAACAAGATCTTGAAAAATATAAGGCTACTGTTAGTATTTGTATATATAAGTTATTAATAATAAAAAGTAAGAGATGCTCAAGTTATTAGGAATAAGTGGGAACAAGATCTTGAAAAATATAAAGCTACTGTTAGTATTTGTATATAAGTTATTAATAATAAAAAGTAAGAAATGCTCAAGTTATTAGAAGTAAGTGGGAACAAGATCTTGAAAAATATAAGGCTACTGTTAGTATCTGTATATAAGTTGTTAATAATAAAAAGTAAGAGATGCTCAAGTTATCAGGAATAAGTAGGAACAAGATCTTGAAAAATATAAGGCTACTGTTAGTATTTGTATATAAGTTATTAATAATAAAAAGTAAGAGATGCTCAAGTTATCAGGAATAAGTGGGAACAAGATCTTGAAAAATATAAAGCTACTGTTAGTATTTGTATATAAGTTATTAATAATAAAAAGTAAGAGATGCTCAAGTTATTAGAAGTAAGTGGGAACAATATCTTGAAAAATATAAGGCTACTGTTAGTATTTGTATATAAGTTATTAATAATAAAAAGTAAGAGATGCTCAAGTTATTAGAAGTAAGTGGGAACAATATCTTGAAAAATATAAGGCTACTGTTAGTATTTGTATAAAAGTTATTAATAATAAAAAGTAAGAGATGCTCAAGTTATTAGAAATAAGTGTGGACAAGATCTTGAAAAATATAAGGTTACTGTTAGTATTTTATATAAGTTATTAATAATAAAAAGTAAGAGGTGCTCAAGTTATTAGAAATAAGTGGGAACAAGATCTTGAAAAATATAAGGCTACTGTTAGTATTTGTATATATAAGTTATTAATAATAAAAAGTAAGAGATGCTCAAGTTATTAGAAATAAGTGGGAACAAGATCTTAAAAATATAAGGCTACTGTTAGTATTTGTATATAAGTTATTAATAATAAAAAGTAAGAGATGCTAAAGTTATTAGGAATAAGTGGCAACAAGATCTTGAAAAATATAAGGCTACTGTTAGTATTTGTATATATAAGTTATTAATAATAAAAAGTAAGATATGCTCAAGTTATTAGGAATAAGTGGGAACAAGATCTTGAAAAATATAAGGCTACTGTTAGTATTTGTATATAAGTTATTAATAATAAAAAGTAAGATATGCTCAAGTTATTAGGAGTAAGTGAGAACAAGATCTTGAAAAATATAAGGCTACTGTTAGTATTTGTATATAAGTTATTAATAATAAAAAGTAAGAGATGCTCAAGTTATTAGGAGTAAGTGGCAACAAGATCTTGAAAAATATAAGGCTACTGTTAGTATTTGTATATATAAGTTATTAATAATAAAAAGTAAGAGATGCTCAAGTTATTAGAAATAAGTGGGAACAAGATCTTGAAAAATATAAGGCTACTGTTAGTATTTGTATATATAAGTTATTAATAATAAAAAGTAATATATGCTCAAGTTATCAGGAATAAGTGGGAACAAGATCTTGAAAAATATAAGGCTACTGTTAGTATTTGTATGTAAGCTATTAATAATAAAAAGTAAGAAATGCTCAAGTTATTAGGTATAAGTGGGAACAAGATCTTGAAAAATATAAAGCTACTGTTAGTATTTGTATATAAGTTATTAATAATAAAAAGTAAGAGATGCTCAAGTTATTAGAAGTAAGTGGGAACAAGATCTTGAAAAATATAAGGCTACTGTTAGTATTTGTATATAAGTTATTAATAATAAAAAGTAAGAAATGCTCAAGTTATTAGGTATAAGTGGGAACAAGATCTTGAAAAATATAAAGCTACTGTTAGTATTTGTATGTAAGTTATTAATAATAAAAAGTAAGAGATGCTTAAGTTATCAGGAAAAAGTGGGAACAAGATCTTGAAAAATATAAGGCTACTGTTAGTATTTGTATATAAGTTGTTAATAATAAAAAGTAAGAAATGCTCAAGTTATTAGAAATAAGTGGGAACAAGATCTTGAAAAATATAAGGCTACTGTTAGTATTTGTATATAAGTTATTAATAATAAAAAGTAAGAAATGCTCAAATTATTAGGAATAAGTGGGAACAAGACCTTGAAAAATATAAGGCTACTGTTAGTATTTGTATATAAGTTAATAATAATAAAAAGTAAGAGATGCTCAAGTTATTAGGAATAAGTAAGAACAAGATCTTGAAAAATATAAGGCTACTGTTAGTATTTGTATATAAGTTATTAATAATAAAAAGTAAGATGTGCTCAAGTTATTAGAAGTAAGTGGGAACAAGATCTTGAAAAATATAAGGCTACTGTTAGTATTTGTATATAAGTTATTAATAATAAAAAGTAAGATGTGCTCAAGTTATTAGAAGTAAGTGGGAACAAGATCTTGAAAAATATAAGGCTACTGTTAGTATTTGTATAAATAAATAAAATATAAAAAGTAAGAGATGCTCAAGTTATTAGGAATAAATGGGAACAAGATCTTGAAAAATATAAGGCTACTGTTGTCATCAAATACATAATTTATTATAAAATTTAGTGAATATATAGAAAAGTATACTATTTAACTGTTAGTATAATTAATATATATGCATATAAAGTACCTTAAAATACATCATGGTAAACAGTTATAAATAATTAAAAAATAACAATCCCATTTACAAATGCTTGTAACCTAGTATAAATAAACACAATATAGCCTCATTAAACCAAGATGGACTTTTACTTAATAGCTTTAAAAAGTATTGTTCAATTATAAATTTTTCGAATATAAATTTAAGTGTTTAAAATCGTTTTTTAGTTTTAATTATAAATGATAAGTAAAATTGCTAGTCGAATTGAAATTTTAAAACAAAATATTAAATTGTTAAGCCATTTTTTAAAATTTATAAAAACATAATATATTCGTTTGATGCGTTTCAATATATTATATTTTGTTTCTTTTTCTTCAAAATAACAAAATGAAGAAACAATTTTAGTGAAATAAACAAAAGTTATAAATTTACAAGAAATTGACTTTAAAAACAGTGTAGTTAAAAAATACAGTATTACAAGAAAGGATATAGTTATAAATTTTACATTTAATTCTACAAATAAACGCTTTTGTAATCAAGTTAAAGAGATAATGAGGTTTAAAAACGTTTTACAAAATTAATTTGACTTGAGCTAGATAATTGGATAATTGTATTATAGATTTAAACAGAAATTCTAATTCAAATACAAACAGTAGTAAAATTGTATTGTCAAGGTCATATAAAAATATTGAATTGAATAAAACATTCAAAAAATAAAACTTCAAACGTCTTAAGTTTATATTGGTATTCAGCCAAGGAAATTTCAAAAAATTTCATGTTTTAAATTTCCATGCCAAAAAAATCTATTTGGTTTATAGCTATTAATTAACTTGTTAATGTTTTTATTAACTTACTATTTCGATAATATAAACAGTTTTAAAATTTTGAAGACTTATACTGTAAACAGTTTGCTGTTATGTTATGTTCATAATTTAAAAATAGTATCCAAATATAATAATATTGATAATATTTATTACTTCTTAAAGTTATAGATATACGAGTCAATTTTTTTACTAATTTAATATGTTAGTGTAAACAATAAAGGTTTTTATTTGTCTAGTTATACATAATTTTAAAAGTTTAAACTAAATAAAGAAAAGTTTATTTTAAGCCTCGTAGTATATCGATTTTACCAATATGTTGAAAAAAGTTTTGTTTAAATTATTAAAATATTTTCAACGTTTTTCTTCGGTCAGCTTAAATACTTTAGCACAAGTTTATAAAGTTATTTAGACAAATAGAAGTATAAATAATTTAAGTAAAAAAATATTAATAAAGAATGAACTATAACCTAAAAAATTTATTATTTAGATAACATAAATATGTAAATATAGAATAAAATACTAAGAAATAATACATACCGAATATATTTTTCCAGAAATATTTGTTTATTAAAATTTGATATTTTGTGATGTATTATATTTAGGTTGTAAAGGTTACTTTACAAAGTTAAGTGAGTACAAGATATTTATTATTAGATAAAATAAAATTCCTTTTGTTTAAAATGCGTATTTTAAGTGTTTAGTTTCTTATCAAAGATATTGTTTTACATAGTAACTTTATTCAGACTTAAAATAAGTAAAATTAAAAGTTATAACAAAGTTTAAACAAATAATATACGTTGAAAATAAATTTTTGGAATTTTTTTCGTAAACTTAAGTATCGTTTCGTATAAGGTAGTTATCATTATTATTTGAAAAAAAAAAACTACTAAATACTTTGATCAATATTTTAGAAATATTTCTTAATAATTACAAATAGTGTTTAATTAAAGTCTCGTTAAAATACTTGTAAAGCTAATTCGTTTATTTTTAGATTAAACAAATCTATGGGTGGTCTTATTTTATGGTTGAGTTATTTCAAATCATCTGTTCAAATATCACAAATAAGTTTGCTGAAAAGATTAAAAATAATTTATTTATACAACGGCTTATTCATACTAGTTATTATAAAAACATGCATCTAAGTTTATTTATATAGCTATGTTGTATGGTTAGAAAATACTTTCATGTAATGCTAAATGTTTGAGTCTTAAAATTGAATTTTAAAACTAACATTAAAGAAAAGTATTGATAGCTTCATGTTAATTAATGCTATTTTTCTAATCAACGAAAAACGATCTAAAATATATACTCTACGCTTTATTAAAAAAATCAAGTATGTTATATATTAAATCTTGTGGATAACTTTTGATTTTTTTATTCAGTACGTTTTCGATTCGTCTAAAATTAAATGGCCAAAAAATAATTAAAATTAGAACAATCTTTTCTTTTTTTATTCTTTGCTTATACATACCAAAGAGCTATAACTTTAACATTATTAAGGACACCTAATATATTGCAAAAACAAATAAATTACAAACATATAAAGTATAAAAGTAACAAGTTTTAATAATACCAAAAAACCCAACAGAAAATGAATAAATGAATGTTATTTAATCAACTAAACAAAATAATCTTAAGCAGGCAATGAAGACGCCGCAAGTGCAGAACATGACAGGAGATGGACAGATGCCAGGAATGGACAGATCTCTGTCGAGTCATTCGGATCAGCAGGATATTGATGAGGACATTGACGATTCTCACAATGGAAGTTTGGATCTTATGCAACAAGGTTTGTGTAAAAATATTAAATATTAAATAAATAAGACATTGACAATGGAAGTCTTGATTTGATGCAACAAGGTTTGTGTAAAATATTAAATAAATAAAATAAATAAGCTATTGACGATTCTCACAATGGAAGTCTTGATCTTATGCAACAAGGTATGTATAAAAAATATTAAATAAATAAGATATTGACGATTCTCACAATGGAAGTCTTGATCTTATGCAACAAGGTTTGTGTAAAAAAATAAATATTAAATAAAATAAATAAGATATTGACGACTCTCACAATGGAAGTCTTGATCTTATGCAACAAGGTATGTATAAAAAAATAAATATTAAATAAATAAGATATTGATGATTCTCACAATGGAAATTTGGATTTGATGCAACAAGGTATGTATAAAAAATATTAAATAAATAAGATATTGACGATTCTCACAATGGAAATCTTGATCTTATGCAACAAGGTTTGTGTAAAAAAATAAATATTAAATAAATAGAATAAATAAGATATTGACGATTCTCACAATGGAAGTCTTGATTTCATTCAACAACAGCGTAAATAATTAATATTCATTTTCTAAATTGGATATATAAAATAAAATAATGTAAAAATTGATATAATCATAACTAGATCTTGATTTGGTAGGAAAAAAAATCTGACAACTATGCATGGTAGGTGTGCATGATGAATATGTACATATAGTACAAAATTGTAAATAGTTTTAGTAAATTGATTAAAAAAATAAATAGTAAGGGTTGGTAGGGTTGGTAAGATAATATGCAATGAACGGTTGTAGGTTGGCTAGCTATGCAGCAAATTGTTGACTTACACTTATGTGTTTAAGAATTTGTTAAAGTAATAAAAAAGGTGTATCAATTAAAAAAACAGTATTAAAAATGTTATTTTTAATCATAACAACATTTAAGAATTAAATTATGTTTTATTTACAAAATGAAAATTTACAGTGTTTCGTATATTTTATTCTTTACCATTCAAGACCAATATTAAAAAAAGAAACATTATCAATAACTGTAATTAGTAAGTTTTTTAGTTTTAAAATTAATAAGACTATTAAAAAATTAAAACTTACATAAACTAAAATTATATACTAACAGAAGAAATAATCAAGTGTTAAGCTTAAAAAGTGAGTATCAAATAACATACTACCGGTTTCATTAAAAAAAAAATCAAATCATGATTAAATTTGAAACATTCATTGTGGTTTAGTTTATAAGTTTTAACTTTTAATGTTTTAAATAAAATAAATATAAATTTTTGTTAGTTAAGAACTATGTAGTTAAGTATTTTTTACTTAAAAAAAATAAGTAAATTAACAAAAACTTCTGTTTCTTTTAAAAGTTTTTTATTTGTTATAACATAAATCCTATTTAAAATATCACACTTGCATGGTTTTAGTTTAAATCCTGTTATAGTTTTTAAGTGGTAATAAGTACAACTTGTTCATAAGCTTTTAAAGGTATTAACAAAATCGATACTAACATTTTAAATCAATAACAATTCCAAAGTTATAAGACTTTATTATTCCCTACGGTAGGAAAAAATTACAATTTAATAAAATCAATATAAAAACTTTTTAATTTAAAACAAATTTTATTTGATTTATTTCGCAAGTTAAGTAAAGTTGTTAATTATTTTTTTTTTATGATCTCATTCATACACTGTTTAAAAAAAAGGCATTATAAAAGTATACAAAATGAAATTATAATTGAAATATCTTTAAACTTTTACTATAACATTATACAAACTAAAATTTTTTAATGATATTGAGTTTAACATTTGTGATAAAATATGTTTTGAAATTAAATTAGTAAAGAAGTGAATATCATAATAAAGAAATAAATATTATAAAATAGAAACATAGTAATTAAGTTTTGAAAACAGAAACAATTAGTTATTGTTAAGTTTTATAAAATGTTAGACTCAAAAAGTATTTTGCACAAATAAGTTATAAACAAGTAAACTGAACAATAAACTCAGATTTGAAATAAAGTTTGAGACATATAACAAACTTTTGAAACACAAACAAAATTAAGTTCATTTCGAATATTTATGTAGCCTCGGGTTATAGTTAATGTTTACACTCCGATAAAACCAAAAGTTATTATTTCGAACTTTTGTTATCACTTATTGATATTTTGTGAGTCTAAATAAAATTTACCTCTTACTCAAATTTAGTTTTATTATCAATACATTTATAATAAATGTATGTTTAAAATAAAAAAAACTTAAAAACTAATTATGAATAACAATTTACAATTTTTTATATAGACATTATTAAATTAGTTAATTGAAATCTGTTATCTCTATAGATATATGCTAAGTGAGTTCAATTTGTTTATCAAAACTTATAAAAATGATATTCATCGAGTTTATTTTTAAAACAAATTAGTGTTATGTTTTAGGCGTTTTCAACTTAACTACTTGTAATGCATTTAAAATGTTGTAGAGTTTTTAAGATAAAATCACAATTACTAAAAGATTACTGAACTAATCGGGGTGTTACATATGTTAAGTTACTAAACAACATTTCCTTTGTATTATTAAAAAGTTTGTTGTTGGTAGAATTAAACAAATTGAAAATTTTTAAAACAATGTTCTCAAAAATTATTTTCTGTAACTTGATTTATTTGTTATGAAAATAGAATAATAATATTTTTAAAACTCAAACTTTTTTTGGTCAGTTTATAATAATTTGTATTAATAGTTATACAGTATATTGTGTATGATTGATTAAAGTTCGATAAAGAAATAATACAGAGTAAATAGCAATTTATAATACAAGTATTTAAGTTAATAATTTGTTTTGTGTTGTATAAACAAGGTAATGTATAAGACAACTACTTGTTCAATTTCAAAGTTTTGTTTACATTAAGAAAAAAGTTTACAAAAAGCAGTATGTGTTCAGATGGCATGCTTAATTTCAACTTATCACTTAAATATTTTTATAAAATTTTATTGCATTCTTGTAATTTTTTTACATCCTTTAGGTGGCGGTGGTCAGCAATCTTCTATTTTGAGTTTGACTCAGAAAAATTCTGTCAATACTATATAAAAAACTAATTTAAACTTTCGAACAAGAAACTAATTAAAATATTTTTTTAAATAAAAAGTACATAAAAATACCCTACAATTTACAAGACTGGTATATTATTTATTTTTTATATATAAATTTTATATCCTCTAGGAGGCAGCAGTCAGCAGTCTTCCGGTTTGAGCTTGGCCCAGCAGCAGAACGGAAGCTCTCAGATGGAGCAGCAAGCGCTCAATATGACGTCACAGAACGCGGTGAATATGACGTCACAGTCTATGAACATGCAGCAGCAAGGCGGGATCAACATGAACCAGTACCAGCAGTACGGACTTCATCAGGGACAAAACATTCAGGTATAAAAATATTTAATATAATACGTAATATTGGTTATTGAAAAATACGTACATTCAGATAAAAGTATTTTAAATTGAAATAATAGGTAAAACAGTTTATAATATTTAGGTATACTTGAATTATTGGTTTTAAAGTGTTTAGTGAAAAAATTACATAAAAGAAATAAATTCTAAAATGTTATTAATGTATATTACTTTTTATAAAACTAAGTTAAAAACTTAAAAAATATTCATTATAAAGCTCGTAAAATTTGTACAGTAGACTACCGCTTAAGTACGCTTTTTTTTGGTACGCACCTCGCCTTAAGTACGCAATTACCAAGGAAGACAAAAAAATTCTAAACTTTTTTAGAATTAGATTTTTCTAAAGACTTTGTTCTAAAGAGTCATTTTCTGACGCTTTTCATCCATTTTTTTAATTTTTCTAAAATTTCTAAGTTTCTTTTATTCAAAAACTTTCAGAATATCTGCAAAAGAAAGGCTAA